>NC_133651.1:108270242-108570242 GCF_009905375.1 Apium graveolens | reverse complement strand
ACCTCAAGTAGGGAACCATAAAAGATCTTTTGTAAAGAATCCCATCTATCAAAGAGTACCTTAGTGCCCGAACAGTTAACTTCCGTGCTTCAGTTGCATCACTTGGCAACCAACCGGTCTGAATGTGAGCCTTGATGGGATCAATCCATGACGTCCCCAAGCCTATGGGAGCCACTAGCTTAACATCTATGCTTCGTGTCTTCAAAACACGGAAGTACACACTTCCTGAACTTTCTTCAATCTCAGACGAAGCGAACTTTGATAGCGCGTCTGCCTTAACATTTTCTTCCCTTGGAATGTGTTCAACATGGCATTCATTAAATTGGGTCATCACAGCCCTTACTAGGCGGACATACTTAGCCATCGTATCATCCCTTGCCTCAAATTCTCCCTTTACCTGGGATATGATCAGCTTCGAGTCTCCACGGACCTTTAAGTTTTTGACTCTAAGTGTCCCAGCTAGACCAAGGCCAGCTATCAGGGCTTCATACTCTGCCTCATTGTTTGTGGTTGGAAAATCTAGCTTCATAGCATACTCAATTAAGAACCCATCAGGGCTTTGCAAAACCAACCCTGCTCCATTGGAATTTGTTTTTGATGCTCCATCAAAATAGAGAACCCAATATTCTTTCTCCTTATCATCTTTCTCCCTGTCCCCATTGTCGACTCCCTTGTCTTGAGGTATGGTATCTTCCTGCCCCCCGACTTCTTGGTTGGGTATGGTACATTCCACCACGAAGTCAGCTAATGCCTGGGCTTTTATAGCCGTACGTGGCTTATACTTGAGATCAAACTCTCCCAACTCTATTGCCCACTTAATCAGTCTCCCACTTGCCTTGGGACTGTGAATGATATTTCTCAGTGGCTGATTTGTTAGTACTTCAATCTGGTGAGCTTGAAAATAAGGACGCAGCTTTCTTGAAGCCATTACCAGGGCTAAAGCGAATTTCTCTATAGTTGAATAATTCAACTCAGCACCATGCAAAATTTTGCTGACATAGTATACGGGTTTCTGGACTTTCAGTTCTTCCTTAACCAACACCGCGCTCAAGGCGCTTTCTGAAACAGCCAAGTACAAGAATAAAATTTCACTCAGAACTGGCTTGGCCAACAACGGGGCCTGGGCCATATACTTCTTTAACTCTTCAAATGCCTTCTGGTTTTCCTCACTCCATACAAAGTCTTTGATGCTTTTTAGCGATTTGAAGAATGACAAACACTTGTCCCCCGACTTGGAGATAAATCGTCCTAGCGCAGCAACCCTTCCTGTAAGCTTCTGAACATCCTTAACAGTTTTTGGTGGTTCCATGTCCAGGATCGCCTTTATCTTATCCGGGTTAGCCTCAATTCCCCTCTTTGAGACCATCAGTCCCAAGAATTTTCCAGATCCTACTCCGAAAGCACACTTCGTCGGATTCAACATCATCTTGTGGTACCTCAGGACCTCAAAAGCTTCCCTTAAATGGGCTATATGATCAGTCTTTACTAGACTCTTGACTAACATGTCATCAACATAGACTTCCATAGTCTTACCAATAAGATCCTAAAAAATTCTATTCACCAACCTTTGATAGGTGGCTCCTGCATTCTTGAGACCAAATGCCATAACAAGATAACAATAAACACCAAAGTCAGTGATAAATGATACCTTTGGAATGTCATCCTTATACATTTTGATCTGGTTGTATCCGCTAAACTCATCCATGAAACTCAGCATCTCATGTCCAGCAGTGGCATCAATCAAAGTATCAATTCTAGGCAGCGGAAAACAGTCTTTGGGGCATGCATCATTCAGATCAGTGAAGTCTATACACATCCTCCACTTTCCATTAGCCTTCTTCACCATTACAGGGTTTGCTAACCACTCCGGAAATTGAATCTCCTTAATGAAACCAGCCTCTAAGAGCTTTTCCACTTCCTGCTTTATAGCCTCTTGTCTTTCCGGGGCAAAATTTCTTTTCTTTTGTTTCACTGTCTTCCGGCTTGGATCTACGTTTAGCTTGTGAGTAATTAACTCCGGGTCTATGCCTGGCATATCAGCTGCTGACCATGCAAACACATCACTATTTTCTTGCAAAAATTTCACTAACTTCCCTCTAAGGGGCTCCTCTAATGTGGCTCCAATGAAAGTCGTCCTCTCAGGATTCTCGGGGTCTAAAGGAACCGAAACCAATTCTTCTGCTGGCCTTCCTCTATTCTCATCATTTTCTCGAACATCCATATCTTCAATAGGAAGAACCTGCCCCCCGACCCCATCTGCCCTCAAAGAGGCCACATAACAGCTTCTAGCCATTTTTTGATCTCCTCTCTCTTCTCCAATCCCGTTTCGGGTGGGAAACTTCATGACTGAATGGTAGGAAGAGGGGACTGCCTTGAAGGCATGTATCCCTGTTCTCCCCATGATAGCATTATAAGTTGAACTAGCCTTTACCACCATGAAATCCAGCATCTGCGTTGCTTGCCTTGGCTCCGTACCTATGGTGGTTGGCAATTTGATTATCCCTTCCACAGGACATTCTACTCCAGCAAATCCATATATCGGCATGTCGGTTGGTGTCAACTGGGAGTCGTTATACCCCATCCTTAGAAAGGTGTCATGGAGCAAGATATCCACAGAAGCACCATTATCCACAAGGACCCTCTTAACCGGGCTATTTCCTATTATTGGTGTTATGACCAGCGGGTCGTCATGGGGAAACTTCACACCCTCTAGGTCGGAATCATCAAAAGCCAATGTTACTTCTGTCCTGGCCCTCTTCGGGGCTTCTCCAACAATATGCATAACCTCTCTAGTATATGCCTTTCTGGAATTTTTGGACAATCCAGCAGCAGTTGGACCTCCAAAGATTGTGTTTATCACAAGCCCTCGAGGTCTCGGCCCTCCATAAATGGTGTTTATAACTGGTCCTCTAGGCTGGGGGTTTCGCCCCTGATCGTCTTGGTCCCTCCTACGATCCTCAAAGTTCTTCCTTCCATTATTATTCCTATCCCCTCCTTCTCCAGTGTATTTGTTCAACCTTCCTTTTCGAATGAGGAACTCAATTTCATCTTTCAATTGCCTACACTCATCGGTGTCATGGCCAACATCTTTGTGAAACCTGCAATACTTGCTCTTATCTAGCTTGGCGGGATCAGCCTTCAAGGGCTTAGGCCAGCGAACATCTCTGTCTTTCTCAATCTCCATCAAAATCTGACTTCTATGAGCATTAAGCTTAGCGTATTCAGTGAACTTTTGCCCAGGTCCTCCCTTCTTGGGGGTTGAATCAGGGTTTTGCTCGGTTCTAGGATATTTGTCCTTTGCAATATATTCCAAATCAGTTTTTTGCTTCTTGCCTCCAGTGGGCTCATTACTTACTATGGTCTTCCTCATGCTTTCTTCAACCTTGATATACTTCCCTGCTCTCTCTTGGAGTTGCAACATGTTTTCAGGGGGACGTTTGGCCAAGGACATCTTGAAAAACTCATCCCTGGTTCCTTGTTGTAGTGCTATCATGGCTACCTTATCATCAAGGTCTAGGACTTTTAAAGCCTCCTTTGTAAAACGATTCAGGTAATCTCTCAAGGATTCCTTAGCTCCCTGCACAAGACTCATAAGGGATGCTGAACTTTTCTCATGGACTCTTCCACTGATGAATTGCTTAATAAAAGCCTGACTTAATTCTCTGAACGATCCAATAGAATTTGGGGGCAGGCGACTGTACCATCTTTGAGCCATACCCGACAGGGTTTGAGGGAAGGCCCGATACTTTATAGCATCATTCACGGGTTGCAGCAGCAGTGCATTAGAGAATGTCCTAACATGATTAGCGGGGTCTCCCGTGCTATCATAGGCTTTGATAGTGGGCATCTTGAATTTCCTTGAGATATGGGCATTCATTATCTCTTCTGTGAAGGGTGGAGTTGGATCATCAGGATCTCCAAGGGGAAGGAGATTACTTGGATCAGTTCTTGGGACAACAACCCTTCTTCTTACCGGACCATCCAGGTCTATGATAGGAGGAGGATTTCTCCCCCTAGGAGGTATCTGGGGTCTGGTGGCCTGGTGAGCCTCCAAATCACGCCTCAGCCTTTGGATTTCAGCCTCATGAGCCCTGATCCTTTCCTGCACTTCTTGGGGATTCGCCCCTGGGGTGCTTTGGGGGCGTTGCCTTCCATCGGCCATTGGCTCTTTTCCAGGACGCCTCCTTCTCGGGGCCACTTCATCATCCGAAGATTCGGAGTCTCTCTCAGTATAAGGACCAGAAAATTCCCGATCCTCAGGAATAGGACCCAAACCTCGTATATAGGGGGGTGACTGCCCTCGTGCTTCGCCTCGCCCAGCATATCCGCTTCCTCCAACCTCAGGGCGAAGGGGCATCCCATAAGGGGGGTTAGTAGTAACAACAGTTGAATATTCATACCCGACGGGTCGAGAATTCATAGGTATATGTACTTGTTGAACTTGAGGATTCGTACCTTGAATAGTCGGGGGAGTTGTCCCTTGTGGCTGAGGTTGAGTTGTCCCTGTCTGGGCTTCCCCCTGAGTAGATGCATAAGTTGAATGGGGAGGAACCTCCACGGTTGATGAAATCACCTGGGTTGTCTCTGATGGTGTTCCTTCCTCTAGAGCTCCAATTGTTCTCCGTGTTCTCGCCATGGTTGTTGTTGCGTTTTCCCACAGACGGCGCCAAATGTTATGGATAAAAAACTAAGGTTATTACTTGCTGTATTTAATACTAAGATTCGGGAGCTCAAGGCCTTTAATGGCTGCTCTCGTGTTTCGTGACTCAATCTGCCTTTACGAGATGCCTACGTATCTCTGTGAATTAGAGAATCAAGCCAAAAAACGTAGTTCTGATTGGTGGGGGTGAGACCCCTTATATAGATGTTGGGAGTCCTTGAATTGGACTTGGTATAGGAGACTTGGTGGGAAAGTCTCATAATTAGAATGGACTTTGGAGTCCTAGATAGTAGGAAACTGATTCCTTATCCTTTTAGGTCCCCTTGAGGCTAATCTCCAAGGATTTATATCCTTATCGGGACTCTTTTCAACATCTGATTTGTCCCTTATTAATTAATTACGAAATTAATTAATAATCAGGGCTTTTGGGCCTTTTTTATTCCATCAGGCCTGATCTGGTCCATCAGGCTTAACCTTTCTGGTCTGAGTATCATATATCTTTTTATTGGGCCTAGCAGCCCACAGTTTGTACAATTAATGCAGTATTTATTTATACAATCATAATTTATTTATCCCTATCAAAGTCGTATCTAGTTGGAAAGGAAAAATCACCGATATTTCCCAGGCGATGCCTGTTAATGGATTAACTTGTTCCAAGAATTTTACTTCCCGAATATTGGGTAAGTAATCAAAACTCTTTTATCAAGACAGCAACCTTGTTGCGAATATAAAACACACCACCGAGCCGGATCCCTCAGGTTTTGAGCGAGTATTTAAATCCCCTTTTTAAAAGGAAGATCTTAAATATAAAAATGAGTTTTGGGATCCGCTCTAACTTTTGAAAATCATTTTAAAGACTTGAAAACCCTTTAAAGAGTGTTTGGAATGATGCTGATTTAATGAAGTAAATCAGTCTCAATATAAAAGAAATAACTGAATATTATTACATAAATAATATTCCCATAAAGAATAATCTTTATCAAAATAATTGAAGTGGAAGTTTTAAAACTCTTGAATGAAAATTTAATAATCAAAGATATACTTATACAAAAGTACTATCTTTATTTGAATAATCGAAAATAAGTTTGATTATCCAAACATTATTCTTTAATAAATTAAAGAATATTATTAAATAATAAGCGGAGTCATAATACCTCGAATGAATATTATAAATAATATTCATTAAATAAAATAACGGAGTCATATATCCTCAAATGAATATTCAAATAATATTCAATTAATAAAATAAAAGGAGTCATAAGTCCTCAGAAGAATATTCAAAATAATATTCAATAAATAATATAAAATTATCGAATAACCCTTATTCGATTTATAGTTGTGAAAACTATAACCATATATATATATATAGAAATATATATATATATATACAAAATCTACTCGGGATCCTCGACTCCCGGTTTTAGAAAATGTTTTCACCTTTGGGTCCTTATACTAAGGGTATATGCAAATTACCGCTATTCTCTAGCATAGGTATTATCAACTTGAACCAACAGATATATAGGGCAAGAATACGAAAGAGGCATGCATATGTACTATATCACATGCTACAATATATCGCAAGAATTTGCTAATATAACCATCATGCATCTATTACAAGATAATACATATACAAGTGTATACATCACAACAACAGTATAACGGATAGAAAACTTGCCTGAGCGACTGGGGGTGATAAAAGGCTCGGGACGAGTCTGGTAACCTATAAACAACGAGTAAGTTGGAATGAAACCAAAGTCACTTGTAAATCTATACTTTAACTAACTTAGACTCTAACGCTTGTTTTGCGCTTACTGATTCTCTTAAGTCACTCGAGTACCCTCGGCTCCACCATTTTTAATAAATTAATCATTACGAGTTTTAAGGCGATTCTTTCGCGAGTTCCTTACCAACTGCCTAATCCACTTAACACAATTGTTTCATACTCCAATTAGTCATTTAAGGTCCTTTACCAAGGTTTCAAAGTAAGGCGAGGGGAAAAGTTTCGTTCGCGAAACACCGTTACTTAAAACGGTCGTTTCTCCTAAACCGTACATCGGAATCAAACGAACTACATATCAAAACGAAGCTCGTAACATGAGCTATATAAAAATGGAAATGGTCAAAACCTAGTAGCGAGTTCTCGGGTCCTAATATTAAGAATAAAAACAGCCTAAAGTACATCGGACATTACGACGACTATATTTACGCGATTACCCAATTTTATATCACTCCAATTCATCACCAAACAACCCCAATCCATTCATACAACCAAAGTCCATCCTTATCACATCATAACATCCCCAATAAATTCAATATTAACATTTATACTTATGCTTAAGCTTGAATTTAACTATACTTAAGTTCTTTTAACCAAAACAACAAGATTCACCATTCCATTTCACTACCACTCCAACCCAAACTCTAAACCACAAGTATTAAGCTACTATATCACCATAACAATCAAAATCATCCTATTTAACAAAGTAAAGCTAGGGTTTGGAGATGATATACCTTCCTTGAAGTGGTGTGAGTAGCTAGGAAGCCTTAAGAAGCCTTGAGATGACTTAGGGATGCTTGGATCTTAAAGGAAAAACAAGAAAATCAAGTTAAAATTCTTGAAGTTACTATTCATTGTCTTCTTCATTGATTTCTTGAAGAATATTGTGAATGATTTGGAGGCTTAAACTCATAGAATAGCCATAACTATGCATTAGGAATACTAGGGAATTATCTTACCAATTTAGGAAGCCTTGAACTTGGATTTTGAAAATTCTTTTCTTTGAAATAGTAAAAAGCCGAGTGTAAAGCTTGGAGAAGATGAAATGTTTTGTGTTTTTGTTTTGATTTGTTTTGGTTGGTTGCTTATTTGATTTGTTTTAGGTTAATTACCAAATTAACCTTCGTTTTGTGTGGTTAATATTCCACCACATTTCCTTCCTTCTTATGTCATGCTTGCATCACTTTGTGATGTCATCATCCCTCCTTTGTCCTCTTTCTATTGGTTGGATAACATCATCCCCACTAATCTCTTTGATTAGCTTCTAATTGTTTGCCTAATGACCGCTGATCTGCTATACGGTTTGCTTAACTTTCATTTTCGTTTATCGTTTGAGGGATCATACCCGGGATCTTATTACTTAGGTTCCCTTAACCTTTCTCAATACATTATATTCCTTTTTATGATCCTCTATTATAATCCTTTAATTTAAATCCTTTTTATCCTGTTACCTTATACTCAATTCTTTCCGTATCTAGTGGATTTCTGGGAAAAATCAAAGTGTTCGAAATTGGATTCTGACGATCTTTACATACACTTATATACCATATAGAGTACTAATAAAATCTCAGAATATCCATAACAGAACCCCGACATAGTGTGGCATGAAAAGTTTTCTCATTCAGCTAAAACACTATTCATAAGGGTTACAAAAAGTTCAAAATTTTGGGGGTTATTACAGTCTCCCCTCCTTAAAAGGATTCCGTCCCGGAATCAGATAGAAAATGAACAAGGATACTCTCTTAGCATTGCACTTTCTAACTCTCAAGTAAATTTTCACACATTGTGGTCCTACCACCAAAATCTGCCTAGTTTGATAACCCTTCTCCTAAGCACTTGTTCCTTTTTACTCTATAACCCTTCCTGGTTGTTCCATATAGGTTACGTCGGGTTGCATGTCTATGCGCTCATATGCCCCTATTTATCTGGCATCCGAATTACACTTTCTTAACATTGATATGTGGAACACGTTATGAACTTGCTACAGGTTCGGGGGTAGGGCTAGCTCGTATGCTAACTTCCCAATATATTTTAGTATATCCAAGGGTCCGACACATTGTGGACTTAGCTTTCCTTTCTTTCCGAATCTCATCAATCCTTAGCGAGGGAATACCTATAACAGCACTAGGTCCCCTACTTCCTATTCCTTGTCCTTTTGTGTCAATCAACATATGTATCATGTCCATCTTGGGCTACTACCAGCCGTCCTCTGATTAGATCTATCATATCCTTGGTCCTTTAGACCACTGCTGGTTCGAGCATTTTGCGCTCTACAACTTCATCCTAACATAAGGGAGATCGACATTGTCTTCCCTCAAGGATCCCATAAGGCGATATCTCAATACTGACATATGATATATCGTCGTAAGAAAACTCAATCCGTGATAACTGATCATTCCAAATTATTTCAAGTCTATTGCACAGACTCTCATTATAGCGTTTAGCATTAGAGCTTTTGCTTCTCAATACCCATTCTTTTCCAGTTCGTAATCGCTACAACCTTCCGTTCCTAATATTATACTAGTTATACTTTTGCTCGTTAGCGTTCTTTAACCTTTTAATAACCACGTCAACCTTAGTATCACGAATATGTTTCCATTCCGAATACTACCATAACTTTATTACTCCTTTTTCAGCTGTTTCTATTTCCCAAAGTTTGATCAATCATATAGAAGTAAAGGAATTTGTTGAGAGATCACTATGATCATGAACACTTGTTATATCGCATAGTTAGTACAGAAGGTAGCCAGCCTTTAGTACTTGACAAGCAATTAAACAATAGATGGTATCCTACTAGGCTTCTATCACACAGATAGATAGTCATTCGGCAATACCTCCCCTTCTGGAAGGGTTGTTCTTCTCAGCTTACATGAAATGAAAAGAAGAGAAAAGAACGAATTGAAGAGAATTGTATATATGAAAAAATATACTGCCACAAAATATCTGGCTTGGAACCTACCTCTGAACTATAGAGGTTTGTCATAGAAGAACAAAATATATGTGTATATATATCAAGTATTATCGTATCGCATTTCACACGCTTAAATATTTACTATTCCATCCATCATTCTATGGACCCATGCTCTTCCTCGAGCTTATACACAATCACCTTTGAAACTCCTTCAATATCAAAAATCGAACCTGGAATCTCATTCTAGACATCATCGTTACTTGAATTCTATGCTTGCACCGTAACCTTCCTCGTATAATAATATGACTCTCTATTGATAAGAAATAATAAATATTCAATAGGTAGATACTCTACTTAATTAGTCTATCAATGATAACTTATACACTACCACGACCCGTTTAGTGGTACTCAATCTCAACATCCATTCTAATACAACTCTCACGGTTGTAATCAGCTCGTTACTCGCAGAATCATTGCTGCCTTACTATGGTCCACCACTGACCTACTGTCGTCATTCACATTCCATGAAATCTTAATATCTAACCATACGGAGTCCATACATGTCATATCAAATCCTTCTAAGGAGGTAACATAATCACCATTCCTGATTCATGAAGAACACTCCTGATCCTGATATACATACATGACATGAAGCAGATAAAATTGCAGAAGAGTTTCAGTCAAAGCAACGATAGCAGGTGAATACCATTCTTAATCGTATGCCTTAAATAGAAGACTTAACTCAAGGTTCGTTTAGTCCTTTTTGAAATATTGTCCTGGATTATTCTCAAGATAGTACCTTCTGAGATAGATAGCCCGCTCATGGCGATTACACGAATTAAACCTTTACCAACTACTATTACGGTTGGGTATTGCACAGTCATCAGAAGGAATGGCAATCTTCCAAACCATAATATAACCTGCATAGCTTTAACCATCATCACTATATTCCTTTGGCACAAGCGCCTATAATTATCCTCTTATCTATAAAGTGTCGGCCACCTCTTTGGCCTTTCCTGATAGTAAAATTTCCTTACAGTCAATGTCATTTTAACCACCTCCAAATAAATTTTCTACCTTATTTCAATCACAGCTTATGTGAAGATGTTTTCCTTAAAATCTGATGAGTAAAAAAAAAATATTACCATTTTTCCATAAGTTATTGCCTCAGTCTTTAGAGGTTAATCACTGTCACGACTGACTCTCAATTATACTTTGAACATCTTTTATCTTAAGTCCTAATTGCCCTGAACAATTTCGACCATTACTGGTTCGATCCATACTTTCTCGTGGTTTAACACGTGCCCACTTGGCATCATTATAATTACGTCATATTTCCTTTATCAACATTTTTATTCTTGAGAATTTCGAATATTTCCTTTCTCCTTGTAAAACCTCTAAGGTTATCCTTCAATCGTTCCTCCTGTATTCCCTAGATACAGGGCATATCAAAATACCATTTACTAATACTAGAACCATTGTCTATATACTTCTGAAAAATTTCTCCACGGATTCTTAAAGGTTGTTGTTACCTTAACCCTTTCCAAATCATACTGTCAAAACTCATACTGTCCCTATTAAGGGTGAAATGCCAACCTTTATGCATTCCCCTAGGATTCATTTTAAGTTACCGATGTTCTATCCTTGATTCCACCTTTAAAAGGTACCTGCATCCTTCCATGGATAAATCAAGTCATATGTCCCTGATCAGGGTGTCTTATTCAATCATTCCCACCTCGATAGTATATGCCTAATTTCACAATAACATCTGTTATTCAAAATGGGGTCAATCAATATGGCCTCGAAAAGATAACAACGGTTATCCGCTTTTCTTGCCTAATTTGGTAACGATAACAAGGATGTTCTGGAAGATATTGGTCGTGTTCAACGTGAACTTCTTCTTAATAATTCCTTATTTACTTTTGTTGTTTATCCCAACAGTCATCTCAATATTGGGATATCTCTCATACCTGGCGTCTCCCTTTTTGGGTATCGAGCCACCGGTCTTACACTCCACATTCTTGAAGGTCACTTCCTTCATCCAATTTTCCTAATTTCTTACTTCATTGTCTCCTTAGTCTATCCGCGTCTCATTATTTATCCTTCGAATTATCTCAAGGTTTCCTCGAATCCTCCCAACTTACAGGGGATAAAATATATGTATCTCTTATTCCTTCAACCATCAATTTAACTCATGGTGAATCACCCTCATCCTGACGATTACATACTTTTCTATTTCTATTGCTACGAGTCTTTAGGGTTTCCTCATACCCAACTTCCTTATCATTCCTCAAACTCTATTGTCTTTATATTCCTTTCCACTTCAGTTTCTTTTTATTTTCCTTTCTCTTATCATTATTTCATGAACCCACTAATCATTGACTTCAAGCATCACATCGTTCTGGGATTCTTGTCATCAGAACGAATCTTGAAAACTTTTACAACTTAGCTTCATATTTCATCATACTCATCCGCCTTTATTCTGACTCTAAAGCTTTTACAATATCTCCATAACCTTGGGAAGTACTTTTCCTGAAAACAATTTACTGAACTTTAATCAGTTTATTATAACCTCTGGCTCCGTGCCTTCCTTAGACTTTCACCAGCGGGTGTATTTCTCTTAGGAGGGTAAGTGACAAAACAGTCTTTTGTGATTCGTCAATCATTTAGAATTTCAAATGATTCCTATATTTCCTTTAGCCAGGCTCTTGCCTCGACTGGGTCAACCTGTTCCTTGGAACTCTGAGAGCTTAGCGATTTAAAGGTCATGAAAGAATTTCCTACCGCATTGTTTCCTCAAGGTGGTGGTTGGGAATAAAGTATAAGTTCTGTTTAGACAGGTCCATGAATTTCCGTATAGGAGTACCGTCTCGGGTCTCCTTATCTCGCTCGACTTTTGTTTTCTTAGTCTAAATATTTCTTTCTACTCCCGATAATTGGGGTCATCTTTTAATTTAAACTCCTCATTTTCCACTTTATTATATTCTGGGTTCCTTATATCATAATTGTGACCTCCCTGATTATCACATTCAAGGTTTGCCCCTAATCTTATTCCTTGTGGGGGCATATTACTTGGAAAAATTTTAAGAATTTCTGGATATTTGTCTTACTTACTTTGCTTAAGTCTTTCCCTCGTTCAGTCCTTGCACGATTGCAAATTATGAATTCTCAAGTTCTATAAACTTCATGACACCCTCTTAAGTGTTAATAGTGCAATTAACAATATGAACTTATCACCACAAACTGATCTGAACTGAAATTAACGAATATATACATAACCATTGGTTCGAGGGTACAACAACTAACACATTAAGGAGAATTACATCATTTGATCTGATCGCTTCTATCCCAAAAGTACTATCATAGATAATTATCTAGTCATCAAAACTAATCATTCATAACTTAGGCTAATCCTCCAAAAGCGGTGCTACATGAAACCCTTGTCTGATTGCTCTGGCTCTGCACACTACCATGGATCAAGAAATATGGGCACGCACGACATCCCTAACCTGTTCCATCACAAAGGTGATAAGGTCTAAGATAGTCGCAAGTAGAGCTGGATCAACCCGACCCTCAAGATGACCTCTAGCTGTAACACGGGTGGTAGCCTCAATCCTTTCCATGCTATACGCTAATCCTGCCGGAAGTACCCCGCCCTCAATCCTCGGTGCAGTAAGTCGATCCAACAGATCACTCCTAACATTACGGGCCTCGGACAGGCCACCCAAAGTCATGTGATAATTGGCGATAAGAGAAGCCTGAGTGGTAGCATCTAGCAGTCCATGGGGTGCAGGTGGCGCAGACCCAGGAGATCCAAACGGATAACCAAGCACGATATCAGGTGACAATGGTGCAGGAGATAAAGGTGGCATTTCCTCAGTATGTGCTGGGCTCTGTACAGGGGAGGGAACAGGAATTGGTGGAACCTCATGGATGTCTACAGGAACCTCTGGAAGAGGGTCTGATACTGGTATAATTGGTGCCGTGGAAGGCCCCACTCCTTCCGCCCTCATTAACCTTTGTGCCCTTGGTAACTCTTTATCCTCTAGTGCCACCCTCGCGGCCATTCTTGCTCTGGTAGTCGCCCTGACTACGGTCATCAATTCCTCAGCGGTCCTCTCTTCATTCTCATCAGGATCCTCCATGAGATCCTCCTCAGCCACAATCCTTTCCGGAATAACATCCTCAACCGCAACATTCTCAATATGAATCTCATCCGGTCCCTCATTAGGGTACTCCATCGGATTCACAATTTGATCTCCAACTTGTAATAAAACATCCTCATGCTGATGCTCCTGAACCTCAGGGTTCGGTGCCCCGCTGCCCTATACGAGAATGAACTATGTTACTATCACGATATTTATAAGGGTTCCCGTAAGGGTTTTAACTGTCAGTACTACGTTAGGTAGCCCGACTATAAACTTGGCAAGAGTTCTTATTATCTTAGTGAACCTATTATCTTAACGTCACATCATCTCTGAGGTTTATAACGCTTGGCTCTGATACCATTTCTGTAACACCCCCAGATCCGGGGTCAGGGATCCGGGTCGTCACGGTCTTTCTTTCCATAATATCACTTCACTTAATTAATAATAAATAACCTCAAGCTGTGACCCCACACCAACACACACCACCACCCGTTATAGTCTCAGAGATGAAGTTGAAATAAGTACAAGTCCTTGAATCCACAATTAAAAGTTATTACAACCCAAAATGATTACTTGATAAATTTACAGTTAATTGCCATTATCTGCCACAAGTTATAATTATACATAATTGATTCTCAAAAGTAGAATGCCTGATCTACCAATAGATCTACCTCTGCAGCTATAGCAGCTACAACATCAACGGGAAGACGCGGGACGCTTCCCACGCGCTTGCGCTGGGTCTGCTGGAGTCTGGCCATCTTTCCTAACTGTTGTTGTGTGATGAAGAAATAAAGCAAGAGTGAGCCTTACAGCTCGCAAGATAATATATAGTGATAACAATAATACGAGTATCTAAATGGATACTTACTAGAATTCTTTATCATGTGTAAGGTAATTACTTACAGGATATAAGTTTTTAAAAGAAGATGAAGTTACCAATTACTTCACTATACTTATACCATTTTTAGAAATCTACTTGAACTACTCCTGTTCAAAGTATAATAAGATTCACGAGGTCATCCCATAGATGAGACCACAAATAAAACTTGAATATATTTGATCTTTGAAATGTTTTGAAAAGAAATGAAGTTATGAGATACTTCATTCAATGAATACACCAATAAAACTGTTTGACCCTGTCAATGCTTCGGCAACCACCCATTCGTAGCCTTTCGATCGAAATGTTATGGGTAGTGTTGCAGAATTATCCAAATGGATGATGAACTCATTACGGGAGTTTGCCGCGCCAGGAAGACCACTTACGATGATCAGTCGTAGTAGTACAACCCCACCATTTTCTACATGTAGAGGAGAACCTGTCGGATTTACTTGTCAACCGAACACTGAACTCCTAAGGAATGGACCGCCTTAGCGGAACTTCCAGGCCATTTGGGCCAATATAATAATAAGGCTGGGCCGGCGCTACTCGACCACTTACGCCACTCCTAGTTCAGATGAAATCCATGACTCTGAAACGTAAAGCTCGTCCCCACTTTCCCCAAGTAGAAACTTGTTGATACGGCTCCACCAAGAAGTCGTATCTAGTTGGAAAGGAAAACTCACCGATATTTCCCAGGAGATGCCTGTTAATGGATTAACTTGTTCCAAGAATTTTACTTCCCGAATATTGGGTAAGTAATCAAAAACTCTTTTATCAAGACAACAACCTTGTTGCGAATATAAAACACACCACCGAGCCGGATCCCTCAGGTTTTGAGCGAGTATTTAAATCCCCTTTTTAAAAGGAAGATCTTACATATAAAAATGAGTTTTGGGATCCGCTCTAACTTTTGAAAATCATTTTAAAGACTTGAAAACCCTTTAAAGAGTGTTTGGAATTATGCTGATTTAATGAAGTAAATCAGTCTCAATATAAAAGAAATAACTGAATATTATTATTTAAATAATATTCCCATAAAGAATAATCTTTATCAAAATAATTGAATTAGAAGTTTTAAAACTCTTACTTGAATGAAAATTTAATAATCAAAGATATACTTATACAAAAGTACTATCTTTATTTGAATAATCGAAAATAAGTTTGATTATCGAAACATTATTCTTTAATAAATTAAAGAATATTATTAAATAATAAGCGGAGTCATAATACCTCGAATGAATATTATAAATAATATTTATTAAATAAAATAACGGAGTCATACATCCTCAAATTAATATTCAAATAATATTCAATTAATAAAATAAAAGGACTCATAAGTCCTCGGAAGAATATTCAAAATAATATTCAATAAATAATATAAAGTTATCGAATAACCCTTATTCGATTTATAGTTGTGAAAACTATAACCATATATATATAAATATATATATATATATATATATACAAAATCTACTCGAGATCCTCGACTCCCGGTTTTAGAAAATGTTTTCACCTTTGGGTCCCTATGCTAAGGGTATATGCAAATTACCGCTATTCTCTAGCATAGGTATTATCAACTTGAACCAATAGATATATAGGGCAAGAATACGAAAGAGGCATGCATATGTACTATATCACATGCTACAATATATCGCAAGAATTTGCTAATATAACCATCATGCATGTATTACAAGATAATGCATATACAAGTGTATACATCACAACAACAGTATAACGGATAGAAAACTTGCCTGAGCGACTGGGGGTGATAAAAGGCTCGGGACGAGTCTGGTAACCTATAAACAACAAGTAAGTTGGAATTAAACCAAAGTCACTTGTAAATCTATACTTTAACTAACTTAGACTCTAACGCTTGTTTTGCGCTTACTGATTCTCTTAAGTCACTCGAGTACCCTCGGCTCCACCATTTTTAATAAATTAATCATTACGAGTTTTAAGGCGATTCTTTCGTGAGTACCTTACCAACTGCCTAATCCACTTAACACAATTGTTTCATACTCCAATTAGTCATTTAAGGTCCTTTACCAAGGTTTCAAAGTAAGGCGAGGGGAAAAGTTTCGTTCGCGAAACGCCGTTACTTAAAACGGTCGTTTCTCCTAAACCGTACATCGGAATCAAACGAACTACATATCAAAACGAAGCTCGTAACATGAGCTATCTAAAAATGGTAATGGTCAAAACCTAGCAGTGAGTTCTCGGGTCCTAATGTTAACAATAAAAACAGCCTAAAGTAAATCAGACATTACGACGACTATGTTTACGCGATTACCCAATTTTATATCACTCCAATTCATCACCAAACAACCCCAATCCATTCATACAACCAAAGTCCATCCTTATCACATCATAACATCCCCAATAAATTCAATATTAATATTTATACTTATGCTTAAGCTTGAATTTAACTATACTTAAGTTCTTTTAACGAAAACAACAAGATTCACCATTCCATTTCACTACCACTCCAACCCAAACTCTAAACCACAAGTATTAAGCTACTATATCACCATAACAATCAAAATCATCCTATTTAACAAAGTAAAGCTAGGGTTTGGATATGATATACCTTCCTTGAAGTGGTGTGAGTAGCTAGGAAGCCTTAAGAAGCCTTGAGATGACTTAGGGATGCTTGGATCTTAAAGGAAAAACAAGAAAATCAAGTTAAAATTCTTGAAGTCACTATTAATTGTCTTCTTCATTGATTTCTTGAAGAAGATTGTGAATAATTTGGAGGCTTAAACTCATAGAATAGCCATAACTATGCATAAGGAATACTAGGGAATTATCTTACCAATTTAGGAAGCCTTGAACTTGGATTTTGAAAATTCTTTTCTTTGAAATAGTAAAAAGCCGAGAGTAAAGCTTGGAGAAGATGAAATGTTTTGTGTTTTTGTTTTGATTTGTTTTGGTTGGTTGCTTATTTGATTTGTTTTAGGTTAATTACCAAATTAACCTTGGTTTTGTGTGGTTAATATTCCACCACATTTCCTTCCTTCTTATGTCATGCTTGCATCACTTTGTGATGTCATCATCCCTCCTTTGTCCTCTTTCTATTGGTTGGATAACATCATCCCCACTAATCTCTTTGATTAGCTTCTAATTGTTTGCCTAATGACCGCTGATCTGCTATACGGTTCGCTTAACTTTCGTTTTCGTTTATCGTTTGAGGGATCATACCCGGGATCTTATTACTTAGGTTCCCTTAACCTTTCTCAATACATTATATTCCTTTTTATGATCCTCTATTATAATCCTTTAATTTAAATCATTTTTATCCTGTTACCTTATACTCAATTCTTTCCGTATCTAGTGGATTTCCGGGAAAAATCAAAGTGTTCGGAATTGGATTCTGACGATCTTTATATACACTTATATACCATATAGAGTACTAATAAAATCTCAGAATATCCATAACAGAACCCCTACATAGTGTGGCATGAAAAGTTTTCTCATTCAGCTAAAACACTATTCATAAGGGTTACAAAAAGTTCAAAATTTTGGGGGTTATTACACATATCGCGTTTATCATATCATCCTCATTTAATTTCGCAGAAATCCCAGGTTTATACTTTTCACTCTTACTCTTTCAAAATTCATCTAGTTCATCCCATACTTATTCACGGGTGGCTTAGTCACTAAGGGCTTCTTTTAACCCGATAACAGCTATCCTCTGAAACACTTAAATCTCCTTTCTAAACTTCGTCTCACCTCTATTTATAACTCAAGTGCTCACCATTTACTGTAGCTCTCGAATCCATCCTTGGAGGTACAATTGCTTCGTAGGACAAGTGCTAAACTGGGGGTATAAAACAGGATGTAGGGTAAATTAAAGAGATACGCTCACAGCCGAATGTCTAGTGAAACAAGAATAAACAGATGGAGGTTCTTGAATAGGTAATCTCATATCAAAAGATGGAAAAGTAGCGTAGAATAGCTTGAAGAAGTGCAACCGTTATAACAGAAGGTAGTGCCATTAATACTGATGGAGGAACAAGGTACAAATCCAATTTGAGAGAAGATGACGATCCTCAAAAGGAAAGCTCCAAACGATCAAATGACATGGGGAAATCAGGATCTGCCATTGTCGTTGTCTGGAAATCACGTCGCAAGCTGAGAATCCCGAATCGCAATACGAACTGTGCCGGAGACTTATTATGTAATCGCACTCATCCTCGCGATGTCTTATCTTTCTATTTCCTATTCCTAATCCTAACCCTCTACCCAATCCCAACAATCTAGGCTTGTTTTAGTGACTTATAACCTGTAGCTCTGATACCTACCTGTGGCGCCCTCCAAACCCGGGTCAGAAGTTTGGGGTCCACAACACAAACACAATATATCAACCTGTATAAGAAATATTATTTATAATGACCCTGTTTCACGAAACCATGGATCACAACAAGTTAAAGTATGAAAACAAGCCACAACCTTAATTATTACATCGTACCAAATCCCAACTAATTTAACTTACAATTGATAACAAAATCATTCTTACAATCTGACTATCTCTTTACCGCATGAAACTTCTGCTAGCTCGATCCAACTTGACTGGAACCTTAGCCCGCACTTTGGACTGAGGAACTTCACTATCATCCATATTATTTTCAACTGTAAAATATATAAAAGAATCGCAAGGGTGAGCTATCTAGCTCAGCAAGTCATGATAACGATAACTGAGGTTAAACCATGATCAAATAAGATGATTCAAAGGAATCAAGTTTCTTTTTAACTATTTATTAGAATTGGATATTCATTTTAAGTTTTAAAAACCAAGGTTAGGCTGCTGATCAGTCACACACTAACCCCGAGCAAGCACACATCACTGCTCTAATTACTGGATCCAAGGCACAGATTGGCCTAACTTGACCATTGGTATGGTCTGACCACGAATCTGGTCCACATATATAAAAACTATCCAATCCTAAAGCAGTTCAATATGATAACAATATGATTCAATAAAACAAGATCATAATCGATGATGGTTAAACATTTGCATAAAAGTATAAGAAAATTCATGGATATTTTAAGGGTATATCAGGGTATGTATAAGAAACTGTTTTCAGTTTGTACAAGGGTCAGGTATCAAACCAGTAATGATTTCTCAGGATATGGTTCTTTGATGTTACTAAGAATGATTGGAGTATAAAAGGTTCTGTGTTTTCAAACCATCTTCTTCTGGTGCTTGGTGTTTGCTAGTTAAACATTTGGGAAATAGTATCATATTTTTGTGGTTTGGTGTCTGAGGATCAACAAAGGATGGTTTACAAAGAACAAGGCTTACGGCTCAAGATCAAGAAAAATCAGGGATTCAAGGGTAAATAATTTAATGCACTTGCAATGTAAACAAGAGTTATTTTGAATAATAACGACATGTTATAAAACAGTTCGAAAACATTGGTAATATATCTTGAAGAAAAGTTCAGAAATACTTGCCTTACAAGGCTTTACAACTATTACTGATCAATTTTGGGCCGACTCTGCCGCTTAGGCTTTTACGTCCAACCACTATATCCCTCTGGATTCGACCTCAATACTTAAGTCCTTTAATTGGGACCTCACCGAGCTTTTCGACTCACCACCAACTATCCTTTGTCCAATTCCAATTCTCGGGCATTCCGACTAGAACCTACAAGGTCGAGACATCCTAACTTAGACATTCGATTATGCTTGACATATCCTCGCTAACAATCTACCCGAACATTAACAAAATCCGACTCGTAACATACTTCATATAATAATACACGTATCACTTAGGGTTCACGTTCTCGAAAATCAGTTCAGCGTTCGTTTTCGAAAAATACTCATACTCTTTATTTTATGAAATCAGGGTTATCGATTTAGAAAAATATTTCATCACATCGTACCATCAAGTTTCGTATAAAACACACACAGATATATATATATATAGTCTCTCGACGTCCCGATATTCATCGGATACGTTTCCATATTTGCGTAATTCAGTTTTTCGAAAATCGGACAGCGTTTCCTTTGTTTATCGGACTACCCGTCGAAACATCAATCAACGTCAAATCCCAAACACAACAATCGCAACAATTATCCAATCCCAACCCACACATATTCAAATTCTAACTCAATCACAACTATTAATTACTACTCGTATTTTATTTTTATTCATTAATTTAGGACTCAGAATATGATCATCACGGTCCACTGCCCGCTCGTATAAATTCATCGCGGACGGCGGCAAAATTTATTGGTGCCTGATAATATTCGGGTTTCCAAATAAACTTCGCCGATTAATTACAACTCCCGCACGAAATTATTTTACTTCACGAATCGAAATTATTTAATTAACTTCCTGCAAGAATTAATAAAAGAAGAAAAAGAATCAGTCAAGGAATTAGATACTATCAATACGCGCCTACGCGCTGCCAAAACAGGGAGGGTCGCCTCGCCGGAATTAGGCCGACAGCAACCAACAACAACAACCACGCTGCATCACAGGCAGCTACACACACAATACACACACACACGAATTATATGCACACGAATTACACACATAGCCGTATACATACGTAGGTACACATATATCAAAGAAACAGGGACAAATCCGCTGCTAACCGGAGAAGAGAGGTGAAAAGAACGGGAAAAAGGGAACAGGGAACAGAACATAGAGGGACTAATCGGGAGAGGTGAAGGAAAGATTGAGAAAATCAAAGAGAGATTGAATGTTTAGAAAGGAGATGAGAGATTGATGCTATCGTCAGGGTCGGAAAAACAGAGAAACCGGGGTTTAATTTACCCCATTACCACAAATCAAACCACGTGTCCTGAAATTGGACATGTATCCTTTTTGTTCCTATCTGAAAATCCTATCTCTTTCACCAAATTTAACGATTTAATGAGAAATTTTACGGATAAAAAAACTTCAAAATTTACCAAAATAGTTTTAAAATTTCCGGGATAATTCAAAACCAGTGGAATAAAATTTTCATAATTTTTAAAGCATCTTTGAAACGCAGTTTGTACCCGTCTTTCACAATTAACGAACCAAGGTGCGTTTAAAACAAATTCAGAAAATCGCGAAAATAGTCTTATAATATTATAAATATCCCGAAGTAAATAAAAACGTAAGTTTCATAATTTTAACACAATTTTTGAAATGTCACTTATACCCGCTTTTATCAATAAAACGAAACAACGAGCGCGTGAAACTAATCCCGAAAATTTCTAAAATAATTTTAAAATTCTTGGAATATTCCAAACTTAAATAAATATGGGTTTCATAATTTTTGAAGAATTATAGAATTAAATATGGATTTTGCAAATAAAAGCATTCAGAAAATCATTTAAAAATAAATAATTAATAAAATATTAATTTCTCAATTTTATAAAATCCTAAAAGTAATTATTGTAATTATAAAATCATAAAAACAATTTTAGAGACACTTCAAGTATTTGTACAAATAATTTTACATTAAATCCACTTTAAAAGTGAAACAATTCAATACAATTCCTTATTTAATCACGCGAACAACCCGGTACATCATAAATCACACATAGATAATAATCAAACAACACATAATGGTAAAAACCAATACACATATTTGATTTAATAATTTCCATATTAATCACATATTTAAATAATTCAAAAATATACGAGTCGTTATATGTAATCTCACCTATTGACTTTGGACTGAACTTTGACTACAGATTTGGATATGAGAGGTGACAGCTTCACTTTCTTTACTGCTCTTGACTTTGTTCTTCTTGGCTTGCTAAGGATTGGTAGATTGAATTCAGGAATTGGTATGTTCTCCCATTCTATTGGCTCATCCTTGGGCACAATAGGTTCACCATGAATATTCCTGTAGGATCCACCACCCTGATATCTTCAAAAACCATAGAGGGCTTTGATGCTTGAGTTGTAGATGGTGTGGATTCCTTAGGAAATTGATCTTCCAATTCCTTGTCAATAATATCCAGTTTCCTTTTAGTTCTTTTAGCCAATTCCTTGATTCTTGGAGATTTCTTCTGTTATTCAACTTGCTTCTTTGATTCATTAATTTCAGATGGCTGAACAGGAATTTGTTGTGATGAATTTACAGCATGTGGCTTGGCTAAGATAGCAATTTGCTCTTTCTTCTGTTTAGCCTTTTTAGCATCTAGAGCAGCTTGCTTCTTTTCCTGCTTCAATCTAGCCTTTTCTTCTCTCTTTGCTTGAGCAAATTGAGGATGTCCAGCCACCACATAAATTTCTTTCCCATTCCTGAAAATCTTGGCAATTCTCCTTTTAGAAGCTGAATCAGTTGGATCTTTGTAGAAAGCAATTGATCTTGACAGAAGCTTCTTTTCATTAGGCTTGGGTGTCTCATACACAGTATCCAAGGGGTTCTTCAATGATGATTTTGAGTAGTTCACCCTTGTTTTAAGAATTATTTCAGCCTTTGGAGATTTGATGCAGGAAGGCTGTCCTCTTTCCAGATAGTTCATGCTCATCTCATTCACACTAATTTGCTTGACTTGAGAGTGATGGATGGCTGACTTAACTGGCTCCTTGACAAGTTTAAAGTTCTTCTGTATTTCCTCATAAATCTTCTCTCAGTTGACTAAACACAACTTCTCCTTATCAGCTGCTCTTATGTTGGCTGTTGCTACATTGATCAGATCTATACTATCTGTAACTGATGGCTTTGAGACAATAATTGAAGACACAATTACTTTACTGATTTGAATTTGAAGCCTCTCCCCCTCACTAGGTCTCCCCCCTCACTTGGTCCTTTCTCCCCCTTTTTGTTATCATCAAGTTGAGGTGAGGAGGGGTGTTGTGAATATGTTGTGCACTTGATGATTACCTAAACAAAACATCTAAGTAGATTTTACTTAGTGAAATAATGTAGCACTCGACGGATAAGAATTTTAGTCCCGACGGATAACTCATTTTGAGTACCGACGGATGAGTAATTTATTATCCATCGAGTGAGTAGCTTATATAATGATAAGTTTGTAGCACAGTGTTGTATGCACCTTTGTATAGAATCTGTAGTAGCATAAAAGTCATGTTGACTTTAACTAGATATGCAGAATAGGTTGATTAACTGTACATAAGCAATGTCTTGTAATTCTGTATAAGTGAAATGAAGTCAAGTGCCAAAATAGCTATCAACGGATGCTTAAAAAAGCTTCAACGGATGATCAAATGACTTTCAACGGATGTTCAAAATAGCAGTCGATGGATGATCAAGTAAGTCATCGACGGATGATCTGAAAGTCGACAGATGATAATATCAAGATTCAAACATCAGTTGAACAGTGAAAGCTGACACACAGCCGTCGAGATTGGATACAAACACTGTGGAAGCCCATTGACTGGGTAATAGAGGACAAAAAGCAGCAAATATCAAGACTGTTAGATTTTATATTTATTCAGTTCTTTTGACTTTATAATCTTGGTAATATATATAAACCAAGAGAGTAGCAAATAGAAAATAACTAAGAAAACTAAGTGAGCTTAGAAACAAACACAGAGAAATCTTTGTAAGCACTATCTTTAGCATTTCCTGTGTTCTTAGTTGTTCTGTCTTGTAAAAGCAGCTGTGAGCATTTCTGCACACAGAGTTCTCTCGATATATTAATATATATCTCTGGTGGAATTGTTTAAATCCACCAGAAAGTTTTTAAAGACTCTTGTTTTTAATTACTCTTGTTTTGATTCATTAAAGTTTATATTCCGCATTGTGCTAATCAAAACAGATATATCCATAATCGAGTTGAACATTTTTATTTCAAGAAAAAGGTAAAGAATTCCATTCAACCCCCCTTCTGTAATTTTTGCTATATTGTTAAGGGACTAACAATTCGTATCAGAGCAAGCTCTTAATCTACAAAGAGTTTAAAGATCAAAACAATTCAGCAAGATGAACAAGAAAGATGTTGGAGTCAAGATTCCTTTTCTGGATAAAGATAATTACCATCATTGGAAGGTAAAGATGCATCTTCATATGCTTTCTCAAGATGAGGCCTATGTGGACTGCATAGAAAGAGGCCCTCATGTTCCAATGAGAGCTGCAACAGGAAATGAACCATCAGTTCCAAAGTCAAGGCATGAATGGTCTAATCCTGATCTTGAACAAGTCAGGAAAGATAAAAAGGCCATGAACATTCTGTTCAATGGTGTTGATGCAGATATGTTTGATAACATCATCAACTGCAAGACTGCCAAGGAAGTTTGGGACACAATACAGATAATCTGTGATGGTACTGAGCAAGTAAGAGAAAATAAAATGTAGCTCCTGATTCAGCAATATGAGCATTTTCACAATAAAGAAAGTGAGTCACTCACTGACATTTTTAGTAGATTCCAAAAGCTACTAAATGCTCTTAAATTGCATGGAAGAGTCTATCAGACTAAAGACTCCAATCTGAAATTTCTCAGATCTCTTCCAAAGGAATGGAAACCAATGACAGTCTCATTGAGAAACTCACAAGATTATAAGGAGTTTACTTTGGAGAGACTGTATGGCATTCTGAAGACCTATGAGCTTGAAATAGAGCAGGATGAAAGAATGGAGAGAGGAAAGAAGAAAGGAGGATCCATTGCACTAGTTTCCGAACTGGAAAAGGAGAAGGAAGTGAAGATGGAAGCTGTGGAATCAACTTCAAAGGCCTGTGAAAGCAAGGGTAAAGGGCTAGCTGCAGAAAGTGAAGATTCTTTGAGTCAAGATGACATGGAGGACATTGATGAGCACCTAGCATTCCTTTCAAGAAGATTTGCCAAGCTCAAGTTCAAGAAGAACTTTGGAGCTGCCAAGCCAAATAGAAACATGGCGGATAAGTCAAAATTCAAGTGTTTCAAATGTGGCTTGGCAGGGCATTTTGCAAATGAGTGTAGAAAGTCAGATTCTAGTAAGAAGAGACTTGAGTCTGTGGATTATAAGCAAAAATACTTTGATCTACTCAAACAGAAGGAAAGGGCTTTTATTACACAAGAGAATGACTGGGCAGCTGATAGTTTGGATGAAGATGAGGAGATCAACTATGTCAATCTAGCCCTTATGGCCAAGTCTGATGAAACAGAGACAAGTTCCTCAAGCAATCAGGTAATTACTACAAACCTTGCACATTTATCTAAAGCTGAGTATAATGATGCAATAAATGACATGTCTACAGAATTGTATCATTTGCGTGTTACACTTAAGTCCCTCACTAAAGAAAATGCTAAAATCAAAGAAAACAACTTGTTTTTGAGTGAGAGGAATAATGTGCTTGAGTCTCAGTTTGTTGAGTTTGAGAAACTAAAAATTGAGTGTAGAATTGCTAAGGAGGAATTAACTGAGTCCTTGAAAAAGGAAGAAATTTTAAAGAAGCAGCTCGATCGTGAACAGGAGGTGATTAAAGCATGGAAAACATCCAGAGATGTTCATGCTCAAATCACCAAGGTTCAAGGAATTGAGTTCTTTTGTGATGAAGCCTGGAAAAAGAATAAGGAGAAACTAGAACCTATTTTGGTAGATGGATTGCTGACAGATGTAGACTCGACGGATGATGAGGACTATCCGTCGGATAACAAAATGTGTTATCCGTCGAATGATAAAAATCCTCATCCGTCGGCTGTGAACAAACCCATTAGTAAAGCCAAATTAACCAAGCTAAATGAAAAGTATGGGTCTGTTTCCAAGAACTTTGTTTCAGGGGAGTCAAGTCAAGCCAAGAAAGGAAAGAAGGCTAATGTTGGTCACATGACTGTCAAACAGTTGAGTGACAGACTTGAGAAGATAGAGGTAAAAACAGAAACTAAAAGGAAAAACAATAGGAATGGTAAATTAGGGATTAACAAACATAACAACTACACACCTGACAAATATGCTCCTAGAAAAATCTGTGTCAAATGTGGTAGTGTAAATCATTTGTCTGTTAATTGCAAATCTGCCATGCCTACTCCCATGTCTGTTCAGCCTCAATTCTCTAACATGAATGCCATGCCTCCTATGCCTGTTAATGCTATGCCTACACAGAACATGAATGCACAGTTTGCTAATATGCCATTTGCACCTAATCCATATTATGCTGTATACAATATGCCTCAAATGCCATTTAGCATGCCTTACTGGAATAACATGTTTGCACCAAGCATGCCATTTCCTATTAGCCATAACATGCATAATAATTCTGTAGCATCTAGTGGTTTCAAAGGCCCAACCCAAATGACTAAGGAAGAATCTGAAATTCCTAAGTCAAATGAGTTAAAACCTAAGAAACAGAAGAAGAAAGCTAACAAGGCAGGACCCAAGGAAACTTGGGTACCAAAATCAACCTGATTTGATTTTGATGTGTGCAGGGAAACAGAAGGAATCTTTGGTACTTGGATAGTGGTTGTTCAAGACACATGACTGGTCATTCTACCCTGCTCACAGAGTTTGAAGAGAGAGCTGGCCCAAGTATCACTTTTGGAGATGACAACAAAGGTTATATTGTGGGATATGGCTTGATTTCAAAGGACAATGTCATCATTGAAGAGGTTGCCTTAGTGGATGGTCTCAAACACAATCTGTTGAGTATCAACCAGCTTTGTGATAAAGGCAACTCAGTAACCTTCAACAAAGAAACCTGTGTTGTGATTAATAATCAAAACAACAAAGTGGTTCTCACTGGTGTGAGAAGAGAAAATGTGTATCTAGCTGACTTCAACACAAATAAAGCAGAATCTGTAACTTGTCTTCTCAGTAAAGCAAGTCAAGATGAAAGTTGGCTATAGCACAAGAAGCTATCCCATTTGAACTTCAAGACCATGAATGAGCTGGTAAAGAAAGAGCTAGTTAGAGGCATTCCTCTGGTGGAGTTTACAAAGGATGGACTGTGTGATGCCTGCCAAAAAGGGAAGCAAATTAAAGCATCATTCAGGAAGAAACTTGATTCAGCAATTGAAGAACCTCTACAACTGCATCACATGGATTTGTTTGGACTAGTCAATGTTTTGTCAATCTCAAAGAAAAGATTTTTCCTAGTAATTGGAGATGATTTCTCAAAGTTCTCTTGGGCCTATTTCCTAAAGTCCAAAGATGAAGCTAGTGAAATCATCATCAATCACATAAGGCAAGTTAACAATCATCCTGATTTCAAAGTTAGAAGAATCAGGAGTGACAATGGAACTGAGTTCAAGAACTATGTCATGAGAGCATTCTTTGAGGAAAGTGGGATCCTGCATGAGTTTTCAGCAGCAAGGACTCCACAACAGAATGGAGTAGTGGAAAGAAAGAATATATCTCTTATTGAAGCTGCAAGGACAATGCTTGAAGAATCAAAATTACCAACATATTTCTGGCCTGAAGCTATCAACACTGCATGCTACACTCAGAACATCTCTCTGATTAATCAAGCAAAATGCAAGACACCTTATCAATTGTTCAAGAACAAGAAGCCAACTCTGAACTTTCTTCATGTCTTTGGCTGTAAATGCTATATTCTGAGAAATCAAACTGATCAAAATGGGAAGTTTGATGCTAAAGCAGATGAAGGAATTTTTGTTGGATATGCTGTTGGTAAAGCATATAGAATCTACAATCTAAGAACCAACATTGTTGTTGAATCTATACATGTTGTGTTTGATGATAAAAAGATTGAAGGACTAAGAGATGGAGATTACCATGAGAGCCTCAAATTCGACAATGTTGAGATGGTCAGTGAAGAAAGTGATGATGAAAGTGATCAAGAAACAGTGTCTAAGGATAATGCAGACAAATTTACTACAAATGAAGCACAAAACTCAACATCCGTCGAGTTACATAATGCTTCATCCGTCGGAAGGCAATCTGTATTAGCCGTCGGAAGACAACCTGCCTCATCCGCCGGTACTCAAAATTCACCATCCGTCGGGTTATCAAAAGGAGCAGGAAGTCAAGGCAGATCACCCATAGAAAGCACCCCAATTTCAAATCAAAGATCCACAAACTCAGGGGGAGTTTCTAGCAATCAAAACTCAATCACACATCAAGACAACATTGAGGTCTCTTCATCTAGGGCTAATCTACCTCAACCAAGAAAATGGACAAAAGATCACCCCTTTGAACTGATTATTGGTGATGTTTCTTCCAGAGTTCAAACCAGGAGAGCAACTCAAGAAGAATGTCTATACAGCAGCTTCCTGTCTAAGGAAGAACCAAAGAAGGTAGAAGAAGCCTTATTAGATCCTGATTGGATTTTAGCTATGCAGGAGGAGCTAAACCAATTTGAAAGGAATAAAGTATGGAAGCTGGTACCCAAGCCTAAAGGAAAGAATCCAATAGACACCAAATGGGTATTCAGAAACAAGATGGATGAAAATGGCATAGTAGTAAGGAACAAAGCAAGATTGGTTGCTAAAGGCTATTGTCAGCAAGAAGGGATAGATTTTGATGAAACATTTGCTCCTGTTGCAAGACTTGAAGCCATCAGAATCTTCTTAGCCTATGCAGCCCATGCCAATTTCAAGGTCTATCAAATGGATGTCAAAAGTGCCTTTCTCAATGGAGATTTGGAGGAAGAAGTGTATGTAAGTCAACCTCCTGGCTTTGAAGATCAAAATTTCCCAGAGTATGTCTACTATCTATTGAAAGAACTTTATGGACTGAAGCAAGCACCTAGAGCCTGGTATGACACTTTATCAAAGTTCCTTTTGGAAAATCACTTCACAAGAGGTACTGTAGATAAAACTTTATTTTTCAGAAATGTGAATGGCTCTAGCATACTTGTTCAAATTTATGTAGATGATATTATTTTTGGCTCTACAGATGAAAAACTTTATAAAAAGTTTTCCAAACTGATGCAAAGCAAGTATGAAATGAGTATGATGGGAGAACTAACTTACTTTCTTGGTTTACAAGTTAAGCAAGTTAGTGATGGAATATTCATTAGTCAAACTAAATATATTTTTGATCTTTTAAAGAAGTTTGATCTGATGGATTGCACATCTGCAAAAACTCCCATGGCCACTGCAACTAAGCTTGAACTAAACACTACTGAAAAGTCTGTGGATATTTCAAGTTATAGAGGCATGGTTGGCTCACTTCTATACTTAACAGCCAGTAGGCCAGATATAATGTTTGCTACAAGTTTGTGTGCTAGATTTCAGGTTGATCCTAGAGAGTCTCATTTGATAGCTATTAAAAGAATTTTCAGATATCTCAAAGGAACACCAAACCTTGGCATTTGGTATCCTAGAGATTCTGGTTTTGATCTAACTGGTTATTCAGATGCAGACTATGCAGGTTGCAGAATTGATAGAAATAGCACAACAGGAACCTGTCAATTTTTAGGAGACAAGCTTGTGTCCTGGTTCAGTAAAAAGCAAAATTCAGTTTCTACTTCTACAGCTGAAGCTGAATATATTGCTGCTGGCAGTTGCTGTGCACAGATTTTGTGGATGAAAAATCAATTGCTAGACTATGGTTTGCAAGTTGAAAGGATTCCTATTTTCTGTGACAACACAAGTGCAATTGACATCACTGAAAATCCAGTGCAACATTCAAGGACAAAGCATATAGACATCAAGTACCATTTCATAAGGGAACATGTAATGAATGGTACTGTAGAGTTACATTGTGTTCCAAGTGAGAAGCAACTTGCAGATATTTTTACCAAGCCACTGGATGAATCCACCTTTTCTAGGTTGGTAAGTGAGTTAGGTATGCTTAATTACTCTTGAATTTATCTGAATTATTCTTGCAAGTTGAAAAAAAGCCAGAAATTTAGTTGATTTTTAGTCTTGGATGAAATTTTGGCTAAGTCAAAATTTGTCTCTCGACGGATGACCATTATCCATCGGGTTGAGTCATCCGTCAATATACAAATTGTAAATAAAGATCAATTACTTTTCTGGAATATTTTAAAGCTCGACGGATAACATTTTATCCTCATCCGTCGAAGTGTCTAAATCTTAACCGTTAATTCTCTAAACATTATCCATCGAGTATACTTACAGTTTATAAGCATTACACGACGGATAATGGGTGGAATTTTTAAAGTTTATTTTAAAACGGTAATTTTAGGCAGTTTCTATTGGGTAATTTATTTCTCTTTATTATTTTTATCCATTGAGTTTGAGCAAAGTATAAAAGCCTATTTCATGCTAATCATTTTCTTTTATCATTCTCAAATTCAACTGTCTTATTTCATTCTCTCTCAAGCAAAAATCGTCTTTCTCTTCAAGCTTTTCTTCCCTAACAATGGCACCCGTAGTAAAGATCATGTCACAGACTGGGTTCATCTATGAGAAGAACAACTTCACTGCCTTGGTTAATAAGGGGATTCAGCAATCTGAAGACTATCATAAGATGATGGACTTCGTGAAGAACTGCAAGTTAAGTTTTGCTATGCTGGAATCACCCACAATTTATTGTGAAGTTGTTGAGGAGATGTGGACAACAGTAATCTACAACTCTACTGACAAAACCATCACTCTGACCATCAAAGGTAATGTTTTCTGTATCAATAGTGATGTCATAAAAGCATGTTTCAAGATTCCTGATGACAATGTTACTGCACCACACACTGACACTGATATTGTCAATATGCTAAATTCCATTCATTATGCACTTCCTACTGCAAAACTAAGTGAAATTAGAAGACTAGGTCTTAGGAAGGAATGGAGTTACTTGTGTGATGTAGTAACTAAGGTCTTTTCTGGAAAAATCAGTAATTTTGATTCTGTGAACATTTCCATGCTTAACATGCTATACATGCTAGTTACAGACAAATATTACAACTTAAGTGATCTGGTTGTGTATGAGTTAGGTTATAAACTAGGTGACTTAGCCAAAAGAGGAAAGAATATTTACTATGCTAGATTTTTTATGCTTTTGGCTAACCATCTTTGTGAAGAGATTGTACTTGAGAACCCAACCAACAAATTAGCGTGTTGGGTTCAAGAGTGAAGAATCATTGCATATTTGAACAGAGCCAACCATCACAAGGATGTGCCAATGTTCTATTTTCCTGTAATGCCGGCACCTCAGGTAAGTGAGGTAAGTTCATCTACACTCTCAACTATTCCAATCCCTTCTATTTCTTTGACTTCAGGCATAGCTATGGCAACTGTGACAATGACCAAACAGTTGCCTACCAAAGCTGCCAAAACAACTGCAATTCTTAAATCCAAATCAAAGAAAACCCCCTCTGGTATCTCTCAAAAGGTACCTGTTGAAAATTCTACCAAACACAAAGAGGGGGGTGTGAAGGAGGGTAAGATAGGTGAGGGAAGGGGTGAACATCAAAGAAACCCCAAGGATAAGGTTGGAGAGATAAGTGAATCCCAGCCTAGCCACACTGCAGTTTCCCAACAAACTGCAGTGCTTAAAAAGGACAGAAGCTCACTTCTAGCTGCATCCTCCCAAAAGGATATGGCTATTGAACAAAGCTCTCATCCAAGAGCACAGGCCAAGAGGGTTAGGGACACAAGCCTACACCAAACTTACACTAGAAAGAAGAAATCCAAAACAATTGGGGATGCACAGGACACACACTTAGTGCAAACTGGTGCTAAAGACACAGTCCCTGCACCTTCTCAAATTCAGATTGATGTGGCTCCAATAAATGTGGAGTCACAGCCAAAATCTCTCTTGATAGAAGCCACTGAAACACAATACTCACCAACCAACTCACTGGAAGTGGACATGATAAACACTTCAATTCCTGATTCCCCTTCTTTAACTCCGTTAGGGAAGCCAAAATCTAGTGCAAGTGAGCATCATCTTTTAGATGATTTGTTGGCTCACTTGCCAATTCTTTCTGATTCTATTGTGATATCTGTGCCTCAAATAACTTCAATCAACACAGAGTCAACAATAGTTTCTCTTCCCACCTCATTTATTTCTACTCTCTCGATGGATATTGCTCATCCGTCGAGTAGTGATTGTATCCCGATGGATAAGCTTGACAGCAGTTATCTGTCGGATAGCTTTACCACTCACCCGACGGATATCATTTATCCGTCGAGTGTCTCTGCACAACTTCAAACTTCAATAATTTCAAGTGCAGAAGATTTGGTGGTAATACAATCACTCTTAGGACTGAGAGAGGAGAGTGTATTGAGTGAGCGGCTGGGTTGCTCCCAGGCAAAAGGAGAGGAAAAGAGTGAATCTCAGCAATCCATTCATTCAGGATTGGCAAAAGTGAGTGAGAGGAGTCCCACCTTAGTAGGTGAAGGTGAGGGTGTGAGGGTGGGGAGTCAGGGTGAGACCCTAATGCAACAAAAGAGAGAACATGAGAGAAAAGCAGGTACTGGAACAATAAGGATGGAGCCAGCCATTGCTAGTGAGTCAATGATTGTGGATGATGCTGAAAAGGAAAGACAATTTCAGCAACATTACAAAGCTGTAATTGATAACATTTCCTTGGATGCTGACACTTTTACTTACCCTGTTTCAGCCTATCAACTGTTGGCTGCTTAGGGCAGTGTGGAGGCAGAGCAGACTTTACACTTAGTGCACACCACATAATCTCTTCAAAGAGATAAAGCTACTGTCAACAGGATGCCTCCTCAAGCTGGAGAGCCATCTAAAGAAATTGGAGTAAATTCTGATGATGATGACTCTAGTTCTTTGAATGGAAGCATGAACTTAGGGGGAGCTGAAGGCCAAAGTTCTGCTTTAAGTTTACCTGAATGGGCATGGGCAAAGGACTTTACACCAGGACAATTTCAGGTGTCTTTGGTAAGACAAGTAACAGCCATTCAGCAAGCCCTTTAGGAAGTTTCAGATGCTGGTACCAAGGCTGTTCTTAAAGCTCATCTAGACTCCTTGCACTTAATGAAGATCCAACACTCCAGACAGAATATCAGCGTGGATGAATTGAAAAAGGAGATAGCTGACTTAAAGACATACAACTCTGATAAACTGGATTCAATAATGCCATATGGTACCATGCATGATTTATTACAAAGGTTGAGAAGAAAATCAGATTCTGAAAAGAAGATAGCCAAGCTGGAGACCAGAGTTCAAGTTATTGAGAATTCAGTGGCCCTACTTCTTCAAAATCAACAGACTCAGACAAATCTTCTCATGCAACTGGCTAAAGCACAAGGCCTAACTCCTTCACTTGATGATAACAAAAAGGGGGAGAGAGAATCAAGTAAGGGGGAGAAAGGACCAACTAAGGGGGAGAACATTGTAGTTCAAATCAGCAAAGTAATTGTACCTTCACTTACTATCTCCAAGCCACCAGTTGCAGATGGTATAGATCTTATAAATGCAGCAGCAGCAAGTTTGAAAGATGCTGATAAAGAAGAGTTGACTCTGATCAACTGGAAAAAGATTGATGAGGAAATACAGAGAAAGTTTCAATTAGTCAAGGAACCAGATCAGTCAGTAATCCATCACTCTCATGTCAAGCCAATCAATGTGAATGAGATGAGCATGAACTATCTGGAGAAAGGACAATCTTCCTGCATCAAGACTACAAAGGCTGAGATGATTCTTAAACCAAGGGCAAACTATCCAAAGTCATCTTTGAATAACCCTATGGATACTGTGTATGAGACACCCAAGCCTGATGAAAAGAAGCTTCTGTTAAGATTTCTTCTCTACAAAGATCCAGCTGATTCACCCTCAAGAGAGAGAATTGCAAAGATATTCAGAATTGGGAAGGAAATTTGTGTGGTAGATGGACATCCACAATTTGCTCAAGCAAAGGAAGAAGAAAAAGCCAGATTGAAGCAGGAAAAGAGGCAAGCTGCTCTAGATGCAAAGAAGTCTAAACAAAAGAAAGAATAGTTTGCTATCTTGACCAAGCTACAGGCTGTGAACTCTTCTCAACAAATTCCTTCTCAACCAACTCAAGCTACTGGATCAAAGAAGAAGATTGAAGAACAGAAGAAATCTCCAAGAAAGAAAGAATTGGCTAAAAGAACAAAAAGGAAGTTGGATATTGTTAACAAGGAATTGGAAGATCAATTTCCAATGGAATCCACTAAAGCTGAAACTCAAGCATCAAAGCCCTCTGTGGTATTTGAAGATATAAGGGTGGTAGACCCCTACAGGAACATACATGGAGAGCCTATTGTGTTAAAGGATGAGCCAATAGAGTGGGATAAATTACCAATTCCTGACTTCAACTTTCCAATTCTCACCAAGCCAAGAAGGACAAAATCAAGGGCAGTCAAGAAAGTGAAGCTGTCACCTCTCAAATCCAAGGTAGTAGTCAAAGCTCAACCCAAGATCAACAAGGAAGACTACTTGTACTTGTGTGACATCAAGGAATTTTCAGACCTAAACCTTTATCTGGAGGAGCTGGATGAGGTAAGGGCAATTGATGCATACAGAAACCTACCTGAAAGGTTGGTATTCAAGTACAAAGGAGGAAGGGAGATTCAGTGGCCTCTTCACAGGATACTTCAAGAAAGCCAAACTGTGTTGATCAAAGTCTATTCATCCTTCAAGAAAAACTTTGGGTTTAATATAACTGCAAGAAGATTAGTATTGAAGAAGATTGAAGAGCTAAGGAGTGTTAGAGCCAAAGATGCACTACCCAAAACTCTTATCATCCCATACATAGGGAGATGAGTGCATCTAAGGCCCTACTGGCTGATGGAATTCATGGATGACAAGGGTTTGAGAAGATTCTTCAGACTAGAAGACCAATTGAGTATCTCTAGCAATGAGACTCTTTTGGAAATGCAAGAAATATTAGATCTCTCAGAATCTGATGAATTAGAATTCCACAGACAGCTCCAGAATCAAATTGAAGAAAACAACAGAAAGCTTGGAAGAAGATCCAGACCTTCAAGAAACTAGAAAAATCTGCTCAGGCTAGAGGAGCATCTTGAATTGACTGTGAGCCAAACCTTGTATACCTTGTTTAAATTGAAGCACTTTCAGTTTTATCTACATATATTTAAAGATATATGTTTAGGATGTTTTGTTATCATCAAGTGTCTCTTAATTTATGGCTACAATTCCAGTAGACATAAATTGGGGGAGATTGTTGTGAATATGTTGTGCACTTGATGATTACCTAAACAAAACATCTAAGTAGATTTTACTTAGTGAAATAATGTAGCACTCGACGGATAAGAATTTTAGTCCCGACGGATAACTCAGTTTGAGTACCGACGGATGAGTAATTTATTATCCATCGAGTGAGTAGCTTATATAATGATAAGTTTGTAGCACAGTGTTGTATGCCCCTTTGTATAGAATCTGTAGTAGCATAAAAGTCATGTTGACTTTAACTATATATGCAGAATATGTTGATTAACTGTACATAAGCAATGTCTTGTAATTATGTATAAGTGAAATGAAGTCAAGTGCCAAAATAGCTATCAACGGATGCTTAACAAAGCTTCGATGGATGATCAAATGACTTTCAACGGATGTTCAAAATAGCAGTCGATGGATGATCAAGTAAGTCATCGACGGATGATCTGAAAGTCGACGGATGATAATATCAAGATTCAAATATCAGTTGAACAGTGAAAGCTGACACACAGCCGTCGAGATTGGATACAAGCACTGTGGAAGCCCATTGACTGGGTAACAGAGGACAAAAAGCAGCAAAGATCAAGACTGTTAGATTTTATATTTATTCAGTTCTTTTGACTTTGTAATCTTGGTAATATATATAAACCAAGAGAATAGCAAATAGAAAATAACTAAGAAAACTAAGTGAGCTTAGAAACAAACACAGAGAAATCTTTGTAAGCACTATCTTTAGCATTTCCTGTGTTCTTAGTTGTTCTATCTTGTAAAAGCAGCTGTGAGCATTTCTGCACACAGAGTTCTCTCGATATATTAATATATATCTCTGGTGGAATTGTTTAAATCCACCAAAAAGTTTTTAAAGACTCTTGTTTTTAATTACTCTTGTTTTGATTCATTAAAGTTTATATTCCGCATTGTGCTAATCAAAACAGATATATCCATAATCGAGTTGAACATTTTTATTTCAAGAAAAAGGTAAAGAATTCCATTCAACCCCCCTTCTGTAATTCTTGCTATATTGTTAAGGGACTAACAAGGGGGTTTGAGCAGCCACCAGTTTTTTTAGTAGATTTGTCTGTTGGGCTTGATGAAGATGAATGGCAGTTAAAGATGCTTCCATGGATGACATTCTTGTGTCCAAGGCATCTATCTTGGTTGACAGATCATAATTTTTCCTTAGTTGCCTCTTGATGTCAAGCATTGTAGCTTCTGGAAGTTTAGAATCTATCTTGTCTGAAATGGCCTTCTTCATCTCCTCAATATCACCCTTCATGGTGTTTACATCCCTAGCATGCTGGAAGCCCTGGATTTGTTGAAGTTGCAGGGAGGCTAGATGTGCCTGAAGGAGCTTCTTGGTACTGGCATTAGTAGTGGTTTGAAGAGCAGTATTTGTCTGATTGATTATCTGGATCAGGATTGTCTTGAAGTAATGCTTATCACAGTGCTTTGAGAATGCCCATGATGGTATACCTGATCTTGAACTTGAGCCTACTTCTCCCCCTATGTCCATTGTTTCATCTTCAATATCCCCACTCCCATCTCCAAAGAAATCAGCTGAACCACCAGTCTCACAGTCCAAATCACCAGCTGTAGAAGGCAAAGCTGTGATGGCATCCTTAGCTCTCATCATAGACTGTGTGGTATGCACCAAATTCAGCATCCTTTCTGCATTGTCATTGCCCTATTCAGCTAGAAGTTGATAAGCTGGAACAGGGTGAGTAAATGCCTCAGCATCAAGGGAAGTGGAATATATAGCAGCTTTAGAATGCTGAGATAGTCCTTCCCTGTCTACATCCTGGACATTCATTGACTCACTAACAATGACATCCATCCTTATGGCTCCAATACCTGCATTTCTCTCATTTTCTCTCTTTTGTTGCATCAGGGTCTTACCCTGGCTCCCCACCCTCACACCCTCACCTTCACCTACTAAGGTGGGACTCCTCTCACTCTTTTTTGCCAATCATGAAGAAATAGATTGCATGTTGTCACTCATTTCCTCTCCTTTTTCCTGGGAGCAACCCAAAATCTTACTCAAAACACTCTTCTCTCTCAGTCCTAAGAGTTACTGCACAACTACTAAATCTTTTGCACTTGAAATAAATGAAGTTTGAAGCTGTGCAGAGATACTCGACGGATGAGTGATATCCATCGAGTGAGTGGTTTTGCTATCCGACGGATAACTGCTGTCAAGCTTATCCGTCGGGATACAATCACTACTCGACGGATGAGCAATATCCTTCGAGAGAGTAGAAATGAATGAGCTGGGAATAGAAACTATTGTTGACTCTATGCTGATTGAAAATATTTTGGGCACATATGATACAACAGTTCCTGAAAGAATTGGAAAGTGAGCCAACAAATCATCTAAAAGATGATGCTCACTTGCATTAGATTTTGGCTTTCCCAACAGAGTTAAAGAAGGGGAATCAGGAATTGATATGTTTATCATATCCACATCTAGAGAATTTGTTGGTGAGTTGGGTGTTTGAGGTGCTTCTATAACTAGAGATTTTGGCTATGACGCCATATTTATTGGAGCCACATCAAACTGAATTTGTGAAGGTGTAGTGACTATGTCTGTTGCACCAGTTTGCACTGTGTGTACCCTGTGCATCCCCAAGGGTTTTTAATTTCTTTTTTCTGGCATAAGTTTGGGGTGAGCTTGTGTCCCTAACCCTCTTAGCTTGTGCTCTTAGTTGAGAGCTTTGTTCAATAACTACATCCTTTTGGGAGGATGCGGCTAGAAATGAGCTTTTGTCCTTTTTAAGTACTGCAGTTTGTTGGGAAACTGCAGTGTGGCTAGGCTGGGATCAACTTAACTCTCCAACCTTATTCTTGGGGTTTCTTTTATGTTCACCCCTTCCCTCACTTAACTTACCCTCCTTCACACTCCTCTCTTTGGCTTTAGTGGATTTTGCAACTGGCATCTTTTGAGAGATACTAGAGGGGGCTTTCTTTGATTTGGATTTTGAAATAATTATAGGTTTGGTAGCTTGGGTAGACAACTGTTTGGTCATTGACACAATTGCCATAGCCACACTAGAACTCAAAGAAATTGTTGAGGTTGGAATAGTTGTAGGGATAGATGAACTTACCTCTCTTACTAGAGGTGCTTGCATTACAGGAAAATAGAACAATGGCACATCCTTGTGATGATTGGCCCTGTTCAAATCTGCAATGAGCCTTCTCTCTTGAACCCAACAATCTAATTTGTTGTTAGGATTCTCAAGCACAATCTCTTCACAAAGGTGGTTAGCTAACATCATAAGGAATCTAGCATAATACACATTCTTACCTCTTTTATTTAACTCTCCCAGTTTAAAACCTAACTCAAATAAAAAAAGGTCACTAAAGCATGGAAATATTCACTGAATCAAAATTACCGATCTTTCCTGAGAAAACCTTTGTAACTACATCACACATGAAACTTCATTCTTTCCTAAGACCCATTCTCCTAATGTCACTCAGTTTAGAAGTAGGAAGTGCATAGTTCATGGAATTAAGCATATTGATTATATCAGTGTCAGTGTGTGTTGAGGTTACATTGTCATCAGGAATTATGAAACATGCTTTTATCACATCACTATTGATACAGAATTCTTTACCTTTAATGGTAAGTGTGATGGTCTTATCTGTAGAGTTGTAGGTAGCAGTGGTCCACATTTCTTCAACAACTTCACAGAAGATCGTGGGTGATTCGAGCATGGCATAATTGAGCTTGCAATCTTTCACAAAGTCCATCATCTTGTGATAGTCACTCGAATGCTGAATACCCTTGTTCACTAGTGCAATGAAATTGTTCTTCTCATAAACGAACCCAGTTTGAGACATAATCTTTACAACAGGTGCCATTGTTAGAGAATAAGAGCTTGAAGAGAAAGAGAGTAAGTGCTTTGAGAGAGAATGAAATTAGAGCAGTTGAATTGAGAATGATAAAAGAAAAGCAATTGAAATGAAATAAGCTTTTATACTATCTCAAAAAATAACTGATAAAAATAATAAAGTAAAATAAAGTAACCAATAGAAATTGCCTAAAATAGCCGTTTAAAAATAAACTGTAAAAATTCCACCCATTATCTGTCGTGTTATTCTTACAGACTGTAAGTATACTCGATGGATAATGTACAGGGAATTAACGGCTGAGATTAAGACAATTCGACGGATGAGGATAAACAGTTATCCGCCGAGTCATAAAATATTCCAGAAAATTATTTGATTTTTATTAGCAAATAGTATACCAATGAATGATCAAACTCGATGGATAAAGATCATCCGTCAAGATGTAAATTTTGACTTAGCCAAAATTTCATCCTAGACTGAAAGATCAATTAAATTTCTGGTTGCATTTCAACTTGCAAATTAATTCATATAGATTTAAGAGTAAATTAAGCATACCTAACTCACTTACCAACCTTGAAAAGGTGGATTCATCCAGTGGCTTGGTAAAGATATCTTCAAGATGCTTCTCACTTGGAACAAAATGTAGCTCCGCAGTACCATTCATTACATGTTCCCTTATGAAATGGTACTTGATATCTATATGCTTTGTCCTTGAATGTTGTACTGTATTTTCAGTGATGGCAATTGCACTTGTGTTATCACAGAAAATAGGAATCCTTTCAACATGCAGACCATAGTCTAGCAACTGCCAGCAGTAATATATTCAGCTTCAGCTGTAGAAGTAGAAACTGAATTTTGCTTTTTACTAAACCATGACACAAGCTCGTTTCCTAGAAATTTACAGGTTCATGTTGTACTTTTTCTATCAATTCTACAACCTGCATAATCTACATCTGAATAACCAGTTAGATCAAAACCAGAATCCCTAGGGTACCAAATGCCAAGTTTTGGTGTTCCCTTGAGATATCTGAAAATTCTCTTAATACCTATTAAGTGAAATTCTCTAGGATCAGCCTGAAATCTTGCACATAAACATGTAGCAAACATTATATATGGCCTACTAGCTGTTAAGTACAGAAGTGAGCTAACCATGCCTCTATAATTTGAAATATCCACAGACTTTTCAGTATTGTTTAATTCAAGCTTAGTTGCAGTGGCCATGGGAGTTTTTGCAGATGTGCAATCCACTAGATCAAAATTCTTTAAAAGATCAAAAATGTATTTAGTTTGACTAATGAATATTTCATCACTAATTTGCTTAACTTGTAAACCAAGAAAGTAAGTCAGTTCTCCCATCATACTCATTTCATACTTACTTTGCATCAGTTTGGCAAACTTTTTGCAAAGTTTCTCATCTGTAGAGCCAAAAATAATATCATCTACATAAATTTGAACAAGTATACTAGAGCCATTAACATTTCTGAAAAATAAAGTTTTATCTACAGTACCTCTTGTGAAGTGATGTTCCTAAAGGAACTTTGATAAAGTGTCATACCAGGCTCTAGGTGCTTGCTTCAGTCCATAAAGTGCTTTCAAAAGATAATAGACATGATCTGGAAAATTTGGATTTTCAAAACCAGGAGGTTGACTGACATAGACTTCTTCCTCCAAATCTCCATTTAAAATGGCACTTTTGACATCCATTTGATAGACCTTAAAATTGGCATGGGCTGCATAGGCTAAGAAGATTCTGATGGCTTCAAGTCTTGCAACAGGAGCAAATGTTTCATCAAAATCTATACCTTCTTGTTGACAATAGCCCTTAGCAACCAATCTAGCTTTATTCCTGACAACTATGCCATTTTCATCCATCGTGTTCCTGAATACCCATTTGGTGTCTATTGGATTCTTTTCTTTAGGCTTGGGCACCAGCTTCCATACATTATTCCTTTCAAATTGGTTTAGCTCCTCCTGCATAGCTAAAATCCAATCAGGATCCAACAAAGCTTCTTCTACCTTCTTTGGCTCTTCCTTGGAAAAAAAGCTACTATATAGACATTCTTCTTGAGTTGCTCTCCTTGTTTGAACTCTAGAAGAAACATCACCAATAATAAGCTCAAAGAGGTGATCTTTTGTCCATTTTCTTTGTTGAGGTAGATTAGCTCTTGATGAAGAAACCTCATTGTTGTCTTGATGTGTGATTGAGTTTTGATTTTTAGAAACTTCCCCTGAGTTTTTGGATCTTTGATTTGAGAAAGGGGAACTTTCTATAGGTGATCTATCTTGACTTCCTGCTCCTTTTGATAACCCGTCAGATGGTGAATTTTGAGTACCGACGGATGAAGCTGGTTGTCTCCCGACAGATAACGCAGATTGCCTCCCAAAGGATGAAGCATTATGTAACTTGACAGATGTTAAGTTTTGTGCTTCATTGGTAGTGGATTTATCTGCATTATCCTTATGTATAATTTCTTGATCACTTTCATCATCACTATCATCACTAACCATCTCCACATTGTCGAATTTGAGGCTCCGATGGTAATCTCCATCTTGCAGTCCTTCAATATTTTTATCATCAAACACAACATGTATTGATTCCCTTTTTGACAGTCATCACACAATCCATCCTTAGAAAACTCCACTAGAGGAATGCCTCTAACCAGTTCTTTCTTTACTAGCTCATTCATGATCTTGAAGTTTAAATGGGATAGCTTCTTGTGCCATATACAACTTTTATCCTAACTTGCTTTACTGAGAAGACAAGTAACAGATTCTGCATTAGATGAGTTAAAATCAGCTAGGTACACATTTCCTTTTCTCACACCAGTGAGAACCACTTTGTTGCTTCTTTTGTTAGTCACAACACAGGCTTCTGAATTGAAAGTTACTGAGTTACCTTTATCACAAAGCTGGCTGATACTCAACAAGTTGTGTTTGAGACCATCCACTAAGGCAACTTCCTCAATGATGACACTGTCCTTTGAAATTAAGCCATATCCCACAGTATAACCCTTGCTGTCATCTCCAAAAGTAATACTTGGGCCAGCTCTCTCCTTAAACTCTGTGAGCAAGGTAGAATCACCAGTCATGTGTCTTGAACAACCACTATCCAAGTACCAAAGATTCTTTCTATTTCCCTGATTACTTGAAGAACTTGTTTCTGTCTCATCAGACTTGGCCATTAGGGCTAGATTGACATAGCTGACATCTTCATCTTCATCCAGACCATCTGCTGCCCGGTCATTTTCTTGTGTTATGAAAGCCCTTTCCTTTTGTTTGAGCAGTTCAAAGTATTTTTGCTTATAATCCACAGGCTCAAACTTTTTCTTACTGGAATCTGACTTCCTACATTCACTGGCAAAATGCCCTGCCAAGCCACATTTGAAACATTTGAATTTTGATTTATCCACCATGTTTCTATTTGGCTTGGCTGCTCCAGAGTTCTTCTTGAACTTGAGCTTGGAAAATCTCCTTCTCTTTCTCCAACTCAGCAACTAGTGCAATGGATCCTCCTTTCTTCTTTCCTCTCTCCATCCTCTCATCTTGCTCTATTTTAAGCTCATAAGTTTTCAAGATGCCATATAGTCTCTCCAAAGTAAACTCCTTATAATCTTGTGAGTTTCTTAATGAGACTGTCATTGGTTTCCATTCATTTGGAAGAGATCTAAGGAATTTCAGATTGTAGTCTTTTGTCTGATAGATCCTTCCATGCAACTCTAGAGCATTTAGTAGTTTTTGAAACCTACTAAAAATTTCAGTGAGAGACTCACTTTCTTCATTATGAAAATGCTCATATTGGTGAATCAAGAGCTGCATCTTGTTTTCTCCAACTTGCTCAGTGCCATCACAGATGATCTGTATTGTATCCCAAACCTCCTTGGCAGTTTTGCAGTTGATAATGTTGTCAAACATGTCTCCATCAACTCTATTAAATAGGATGTTCATGGCCTTTTTATCCTTCCCGACTTGTTCAATGTCAGGATCAGACCATTCATGCCTTGGCTTGGGGACTGATGGCTCGTTTCCTGTTGCAGCTCTCATTGGAATATGAGGGCCTCTTTCTATGCAGTCAACATAGGTCTCATCTTGAGAAAGCAAATGAAGATGCATCTTTACCTTCCAATGATGGTAATTATCTTTATCCAGAAAAGAGATCTTGACTCCAACATCCTTCTTGTTCATCTTGCTGTATTGTTTTGATCTTTAAACTCTTTGTAAGTTAAGAGCTCGCTCTGATACCAATTGTTAGTCCCTTAACAATATGACAAGAATTACAGAAGGGGGGTTGAATGGAATTCTTGAAACTTTTTCTTGAAATAAAAATGTTCTAACTCGAATATATATAAGTGTGAATGATTAGCACAATGCGGAATAGTTACTTAAATGAATCAAACCACAAGTAATTAAAAACAAGAATCTTTAAAAACTTTCTGGCGGATTTGAATAATTCCACCAGAGATATATATTATATATCGAGAGAACCCTATGTGCAAAATGCTCACAGCGGCTTACAGCAATTGAACAGCTAAGACTACAGAGAAATGCTAAGAATTTTGCTTACAAATGTTTCTCTGCTTTGTTGCTTAGATCGATAGTTCCTTAGTTGCTACTTCTTGGTTTATATATCACCAAGATTACAAAGTAATGAGACAGGATAATGAAATAAAAACTATCTAGTCTATTACAATGCTACTTCATTACTCTATTTCAGCATCTTTGAATATCTTCATTATAGCATGGAAATGGCAATGCTTCTTTGTTCTCGAAAACCCAGTTGAATAGGCTACCACATTCCATTTGCATCCACTCGACGCATGTGACTGTGTTGTCACTGTCAACAGAAATTTGACTTCTTTATCCATCGGGTTCATGATCATCCGTCGAGTTATTGATCATTCGCCGGGTTGTCTAGTTGATCAATCGTCGATTTCATTGTAGTTTATTCGTCGGGTAGCAATCTGGCACTTGACTTCATTTTATTTATGCAGAATTACAAGACATCATCTATGTACAATTAATCAACCTATTCTGCATATTTACTTAAAGTCAACATGACTTGAATACTACTTACAGAATCTATACAATGGTGTATGCAGAAACGTGCTACAGACTTATTGTTACATAAGCTACTCACTCGATGGATAATAAGTCATCATCCGTCGGGACTATAAATCTTATCCATAGAGTGCTACATAATTTCACTAAGTAAAATCTACCAGGTGTTTTGTTCATGAAATCATCAAGTACACAACATATACACAACACCTACAGACTAGCTGATACTGATGTGCTAAAGAAGTCTGTCAGAGAGCTTCAACATATTCACTATCTTCTGGAAGTAAAATATGATATTACAAGAAGATGGTCAGAATACATTTTGAAGGCTATAAGAGATCTTCTCAGAATCTCTGGCACAAAAGCTTCTCAGTATATACCAATGAATACTGAAGATGATGGAAGAGAAATTCCTATGCTGAAGAACTCTACTAAGGTGGAAGTTATTCTGAAAGGAAGATGCTTATGTTATAATGAAAACTCTTTACATCCTAAAGTTATCAGACTTGGTGATGGACTTGAAAGAACATCAATTCAAGCTCTCAGAACATCCATTTATCAAATTGGTGACGGTAAAGATGAAGAACTGATGCAGGTCAAAGCACAGTTAGTTGAAGTTCTGAGAAAAGCTGAAGATAAGCTGGTAAAAGATTTTGTTAAGAATCATTATGGATTCAGATTGATCCATTGATATTGGTAAACCTACAAGGACTGTAAGTTTTAGTTAATAGTCTTATTAAACTCTCATTACATTTGAACTTAAATGTTTTTAACATCATCAAATCTATTAACTTGTATATTTTTGAACAATTTACAAGTTGGGGAAATTGTTAGATATATTTGAGATGTCATGTCTAATATGTTTCATGTTTAGTTTTCAGATCTTAACAAACAGGAAATATCAAGACTTACTGGAATTAGTACTTACTGGAAGTCAGAACTTAAGGATATCAGAACTTAGGTTATCAGAAGATAGATATCAAAACTTAAGTACGGGATGACTTACAGTTAAGAAAGGAAGCTGATTTACATGATAGAAGATCGAGACTAATACAAAAGAAGATATGCATGGAAAGAGTTGGAAGATAAGAAGACTTGTATAAGATATCTGATTGATATATTTTAGGAGACAGAATTATATTCCATCAATTAGAAGTTATCTTATAACTGTGTACTAAATAAACACAGACATAGGTTTACACTATATGTGTTATCATTATCGAGAAGATCATACATTGTAACCTAGCATCTCTCGTGATATTTGTTCATCACTGAGAGAGAACAGTTCCATTGTAACAGAGTTTATTATATTGAATATATCTGTTTACTGTTACTTGTGTTCGAAATCAATTTGATTGTATTAAACACTGTATTCAACCCCCTTCTAGAGTATTGTGTGACCTAACATGTTGTTGTAAGAGAATTCCACTAGCGGTAAATGTTCGTCCCAACTGCCTTCAAAATCTATTGCACATACATATAATATATCTTCAATTTTTTGAATTGTCCTTTCGCTTTGCCCGTCCGTCTGTGGATGATAAGCAGTACTCATGTTTAGCTTAGTACCAAGGCATTCCTGAAACTGTCTCCAGAACCTCGAATTAAAATGTGGATCTCGATCAGATACAATAGATACATGCACTACATGGCGTATCACTATCTCTTTAAGGTATAGGTGCACTAACTTGTCAAGCGAGAACCTCTCGTTGATTGGGAGAAAATGTGCTGACTTTGTTAACCTGTCAATAATAACTCAAATCTCATCATGGTTTGCTCTGGTTCTTAGAAGTCCTACTACAAAATCCATTGCTATATGTTCCCATTTCCATTCTGGAATATCCAGTGGTTTTAGTAATCGCTTGGACGTTGATGCTCTGCTTTGACTCGTTGGCACGTATAACATTTACTGACCCATTCAGCTATTTCTTTCTTCATGCCTGGCCACCAAAAATTTTCCTTCAAATCTCTGTACATCTTCGTGCTCTCGGGATGAATTGAATACCTTGAATTATGAGCGTCTCGTAAAAGTTCTTCTTTCAATTCTGGTACATTGGGTATCCAGATTCTCAAGGCAAATCGCAAGATTCCTTTATCATCCTTATGACTTGTAATTTCTTCACCTGTCAAGTTGTCAATTTCATGATTCATTACTTCCTCTTGACACCTTCTTATCTTTTCCAATAGTTCTGGCTGGAATGTCATTGCATAGTTCATTTCAGTGGATTTTTCAGGAATATGGATTTCAATTTCCAATTTATCAAATTCTCTATTCAATTCTTCTGAGGATGTCAACATATTCAATCTTTCCTTTGACTTAGTGCATCTGCTATAACATTTGTTTTACTTGGATGATAATTGATTGATACGTCGTAGTCTTTAATTAGCTCCAACCAACATCGTTATCTCATGTTAAGTTCATTCTGTGTAAAAATATATTTCAGACTCTTATGTTCCGTGTAGATGTCACATTTCTCACCATAAAGATAATGTCACCAAAGTTTCAGTGTGAACACAATGACGGCTAATTACAGATCATGCGTCAGATATTTTTGTTCATGAGGTTTCAGTTGTCTAGAAGCATACGCAATTACGTTGTCGTGCTGCATTAATACACATCCAAGTCCTCAACAGGAAGCGTCGCTGTAAATGACAAAATCTCCTTGATCATTTGGTAGCACAAGTACAGGGGCGGTTACTAATCTATTCTTCATTCTTAAAAACTTTCTTCACATTTTTTATTCCATATGAACTTTTCGTTCTTTCGAGTCAATTTAGTTAATGGCGTAGCTATCTTCACAAAATCTTTAACAAATCTTTTGTAATAATTAGCCAATCCCAAGAAACTTCTAACTTCCGTCGAGGTCTTTAGTCTTTCCCAATTTAAAATAGCTTCAATCTTTGCTGGATCTACTTGAATTCCTTCAATACGGATAACATGACCTAGAAATTGTACTTACCTTAACCAGAATTCACATTTCAAAACCTTTGCATAAAGTTGTTCTTATTCAGTCTTCGAGTAGATCAAGATGTCATCAATAAATACAATAATAAATTTATCCAAGTACTTTTTGAACACTTTATTCATCGAATCCATAAACGCTGCTGGTGCATTGGCCAGTCCAAATGCCATCACGAGAAATTTATAGTGTTCGTACCTAGTTTGGAAAGCAGTCTTAGGAATATCTTCCGCTTTAATCTTTATCTGGTGGTAACCCGACCTTAAGTCAATCTTCGAAAACTACGCTGCTCCTTTCAGTTGATCAAATAAATCATTGATTTATGGTAGAGGATACTTATTCTTGATAGTTAACTTATTTAACTCACGATAATCAATACATGGTCGCATACTGCTGTCTTTCTTCTTTACAAACAATAATGGTACGCCCCATGGGAATACACCAGGCCTTATAATTCCCCTATCTAAAAGATCTTGCAATTGTGTTGCCAGCTTTTTCATTTCAACAGGTGCCATTCAAGACGGAGCTTTCGAAACTGGTTCAGTACTGGTGCTAAGTCAATAGTAAACTTGATTTCTCGATCCAAAGGTAGTCCTAGAAGTTCATCTGGAAAGACATCAGAAAATACAAACGCCATGGGAATGTCTTCAATTTTCAGACTTTTTTTTCCATATCCAATACAAAGGCTAAATAAATTTTACATCCTTTACGTAGAAATCTTTTAGTCTGCATCATCGTTAAAAATCTTTGCTTCTGTTTCTCGCCTTTAAATATTACCGTTGTACTTTCTTCAATTCGCAGATTCACTTTCTTATTCGCACAATTGATCTGGGCTTTGTTACCAGCTAACCAGTCTATTCCTAGAATAACATCAAATTCTCCTAACTTGAAAGGTATCAAGTCATCCGAGAAATAATGTTCCGCTATTTCGATATCGCACCGTGGACACACTCGGTCTACAACAATTTGATCATCATTTACTAACTTTATAATTAATGTTTCGTCCAACCGTTGGATTTGACAATATAACTTATGAATAAATTCTTCTGAAATAAAAGATCTTGTGGCTCCAGAATTAATAAATACTTTTGCATCTACAGAATTCACAAGAAGCGTACCAGCAACCATGTTGGGATTCTGCACATCTTCTTTCATTGACATATTAAAGTTCATTGCCCTAGGCTGATTCTGCTGTGGTGGAGGTAATGCCAAAACCCTTGGAATGTTGGCTGCCATAGCTATTCCTCTACAATCCTTAGCAATATGTCACTTTCTTCCGAATTGGAAACAGGTAATCTCTGTCTTCCTTGTTGGGCATTCCTCAGAGTAGTGTCCCTTTTGCTTGCATTTTAAACACATGACATTCGGCTTGTTACAAATTCTCGTATGCTTCTTTCCACATGTCCTGCAATCAGGTATTGGTGGTCTGATGATTCTTTGTTGATTTGGGGTTAGAGCCGGTTACCCGTTCTCTGATTGCCTTGTTTTGTCCTTCTAAAATTTATATTTTCCTGGGCTTGAAATCCCGGCCTCCTGTTGGAACGATCCTGAAAACTTCCTTGTCCCTTTACCTTTTGGGACGTCTCACTTTCACCTTCAATGATCATGGCTTTTTAAACCACGGCCATGTAGGTTGTCAATTCAAATATTTTCACTCTGCTACGAATCCACGACTTCAATCCTTGTTGGAATATCTTAGCTCGTTTTCATCAGTATCAACCTGCTCTAGAAAAAACCTAGCCAATTCAGTAAATTTGGCTTCATATTTAGTGACTGACATATTCCCTTGCTTCAATTCCAAAAACTTGATTTCCATCTGGTTTTTCATATAATGGGGGAAATACTTTTCCAGAAAAAGCTCGGTGAATCTATCCCAAATTACGACGCCTTCACCTTCTAACGCTTTCTTGGACTCCCACCAGTAATTAGCTTCTCTCTTGAGGAAATAACTAACGAATTCTGTCTTCTGGTCTGCTTCCACGTTAACCAGTGTGAATACCTTCTCTATCTCCTTCAACCAGGCCTTAGCTTTAGTAGGATCCGCTATACCTTCAAATTTCGGAGGCTTTACCGACTGAAACTGTTTAAAGGTAACAACAGGTACATCTGGTGGTACTTGTGGCTCAGGACGACGTGGTTGCTGTAACATTTGCTGCTGGAAATGTTGTTGTTGTTGCTGTATTTGCTGCTACATCATCACCATTTGCTGTTGCATCAGGTGAAACATTTGGTCCATATGGTGGTTATTATTTTTCCCTTCAGTATTATCATTGGATGACTCAGTTCTGGTCTTTCCTTTTGGTGCCATTTTTCTGATAATAAAACAAATGGTTCTTTTAATAAAAATTTTCTAAACAGGTGATAATGGATAAAGGAATAATTTGTCAGGTATTAAAACATAGAATTTAAACAATGGATAATGGAAAGAAAACAATTTGACAGATATCAAAACGAGAAATTAAAATAGTTCAGAACTTAAACAAATCATTTAAAATAATTTTAAAATTTGGAATAATAGATGATACAACATTGTTTTAAATAAAATATAATTTGAGATATGGAAAAACTGTAAAATAGTAAAGTAAATGTAAATGTTATAAGGACTGAAATTTAAAATAAAAAGAAAAGGTTGAAAAAGTTTATTTTATATATATCTGACACCAGCTTCAGGTGTTAGTGCTTGATATAAAAAGTCTACATCAGATCTGTCACAGCTACTGCTGATACATGTCAAAACTAGATACTACATACATACATGCCTAATCACACTATACTATGCTGTCTCTATCTACATCTATCACATATGATACAACCCATCTGTCTAACTGGCTAATCTCAGAAACCTGGTGGTACACGGTCTATCTCTTGTCGGATTGAATCTAAAACTGTCTCCACCAATCTCATGGCTCGGTAGTACACTGTGTCTGCACGAATATCATCCTGACTTAGATCTCCAAACTCCTGCGAAGCCGCCCGATAAACCTGCCCGAGTCTCTCTCTCTCAGTACATAATCTGGTTGTAAAGCTGTCACGGGGCCATACTCACGTCTCTAAAAAAATCCAAGGGTCTCACTGCACTGAGCCCTCCACATCTGCATATCCTCTCTCATCCTCACATACTCATGATATAGCACTGTCCGTGGCTCTCTAAGATCTGTCTGTGATCCCCAGGAAGGTAGAGGAACTGGATGATCAATGACCTACTCATCCCTGAACTCCGCAGGTGGAAACTGGTAAATCCCTGGCACTAAAGCATATATGGCTCAGGGAGCTGGAAATAACATCGGTGGTATCTGAGGCTCTATCAATTGAGGATCTGGATGTACATCTGGCTGCTGAAATGGTATCTCTGGCTTTGGCTGCTGAAATGGTATCTCAAGCTCATCCAATTATGGAAAATCAATCAGGCCAGGTATCTCAAGCATCGAAAACTCGAGAGGTGGTAGTTGAGGTATCTCTGGCTCAAAATATGGGAAAAAGTCTATAGGATCAGGTACCTCTGGAACTGGTGGATCTACTGGTGCTGCTGGAGGCATAGAAACTGGTGGTATCACTGGTCCGGACACGGTCCTCTCAGATGATGATGAAGCTATTTGACAAAATAACCATAACACAAGAAAAGGTCACTTCCATTCCTAGAACTTATAAATCCCTAATCTTAGAAATCAATAAAACCCTAATACTATTATTCTTATCTTATTTGATCTCCCTATCTTATCTTAATCTTAATGTTCTTGTTTTATGGACCAAAACTTATAATCTGATGCCAACTGTAACACCCTCCAAATCCGAGGTATAGATCTGGCGTATTACTCGCCAATAATTACCTTATGAAACCTGTACAATAGTAATATAAACAAATAATAACCCTTTTTATCTCTACTCAGGATCTTTTAAGGTTAAGGTGTAAAAACAAGAACAACTTATTATCTTCATTACAACAACCCAATTAAACAGTCTTGCAAGCCTTCTTTATTACAAACCAGCTGTCTACACAAGTTTTAAACTAAGTTTCTTTTATTCAAACATATCTACATCTACTTCCACTACACCTGCACGGGCATTTCAAAACTCTCTTTTGGGATTGGAATTAGCGCCCTTGTTGCTAGAGGGTCCCGCCATCTGACCCGCTTCTTGACCACTCGAGTACAGATGGGTTTCATTCTCAGCCTTAACTGAAAAACAAGGTGAATAACAATAATAGGGGTGAGCCATAATTGCTCAGCAAGCCTGTAACATACATACATATATATATAGTATAAGGAGAATATTAAATGAACCGGTAATATGATTGTTCGAGCAACCACATGTTTCTGCAAGGAATAATGAAGGCCACTATCGGTGAGTACCAAATGAATTATACTGGACACAAAAACCAACATATGCACTATAACATGCTCATCACTCAGGATATAGCACAGATCTATACCCAACTGTATAGACCCACCAACATATAAGGTACCCAGGTACTATGGCCTAATAATCAAGGGTCCAGTTTATACCTGACCCACATCGTAACCATCCAGTCCATGGGTTCGCATCCGGAACAATCGACATGCGTTGATGTATTCCAATATCGGAATATATCAGAGTATAAGTATATGTGTATATAACTATTGGAATATGAATAGAAGATTCAGTGAATTAGGAGAAATCAGGAATTAAAATGAATTATGAATAAAGGAACAACAGTTGTGTATCAGTGTTTGTGAACAAAAGTTATCAGTGTGTAGTTGCCATCAAAATCTGAAAGCAATTCACTATTCTGAACTTAGAATAGTGGAAAAACTTTACTGGTACATGTTATGCTTCGAGTAGTTTAAAGTTCCCTAACTCTGGTTTGATCCGCCTTGCTGGTGTTGAATCTATCAAAGAAAGATATTCGTTTAGTTGATTCTCATCGTAATCGTTTCTCAGACTGAGGTCACGTAGCTCTTATCGTCTACCAATACGATTCTATCTGACCCGTATATAAATTTTCTAACAATTAGGACTCAAGTATTCACATAAATCACATAGCACATAAGACACATAGTTACTTTAGACTCAAGAATATTTTTAGAATCAAAATCGGATCTATACTCGCATTAACAAATAATATCTGACTCATTTTCTAATTTTCTCAAATTTATTAGACTCGTATTCATAAATAATAAGGTCTACAATTAAATAAATACAGGAACCTGTCTCGCTCCCGAAATATTTTAAGATTCATAACTATTTTTAATAGATTCAAGTCATTTTTCTGAGTCTAAGGGATTTCGTTTCGATTAAATCTGATAAACGGTTCAATTATTATGTAATAAACAAGAATAATTCAATTATCAGTCAATATAATTAATTATATAAAAATAATTGAACCTCAAATATATTTTAAATAATTATCTAGGAAAAATCAGATTAAAAAAATAATTTTCCTTAATTTTTGAAATTAAATTGGATTTATTACAATTTATTTAAATTAATTGATTAATTATAAAATAATTAATCAATTTAAATAAATAATAAATATATAGGATATAATAAATAAATAAATAAATAATTTTTGGATTTTCTAAAATAAGAAAACAGTTTAAATTTATTTATAAAATAAATTAAATAAATAATAAATTTAATTATTTGATTTTTTAAATAAACAAAATAATTTTCTGAATTTTATAAAAATTAAAGTAAAATAATTATTCGGAAACAGATATCAGAAATTAGAAACTGGGTTTTGAAGATCAAAACCGGGTTTTGAATTTAGAAAAACGGGTTGGGTCCGGGTGGCAAGAACAACCCGCTGGTGTTCTTCATAACCCAGAACCCGGCGAGGTTCCGGCCACCAGATTCCGACCAATCAGCAATGAAACGATGCAATTGATCAAGGGATTTTACTCCTCAGCTTCCCAGGAACCCAACTTCGGTGTCCTCTGCAACCCCCGTCGCTTAGGTCGTCTTCTCTGGTTAGAAATGCCACGAACGCCAGCCAGCTTCGATGTAGCTCTGGCAAGCTCAATTCCTAATGATTCAGGCACCTTTTGAGTCGTGTTTTATAGGGTTCGATTGGAAATCACGTTATAAATAAGAATTAAGCATCAGTACAATCTCATAACCCCTACAACTCATTTTCCGATCATATCAACTAAAATTCCGGCCAAATACCTAATTGACTATTTTGTACATGAAAAATTCCATTTTATAGCTTAAAATAAAGATTAAAACACCTACAATTGATCCCTTATCATCAATCCAACCTCAGATCACTGTAAATCCAAAAACAATTAAGTTAAAATTTACATAAACCCTAAAACTTGAACTACTATTTAAGCTATCATTTGATACAATCAATAGTGCAAATCAATCATAAACAATCATATAAAGCTATCCCCGTGATCAATTTCATCCCATAACCCTAGAATCAAAAACCCCCAATTCACAGTCAAGAACCCTAAATTACGAATTTAAAATCCAGAAATCATAACATGAATTGATCGTATAAACAGGTAGAGGAGATCGAGAGGATTAATTTTGATACTCACATGATATGATTTGGATTCAAGAAACCCTCAAGATCAGTGATTGATTCTTCAGCCAGCTCAAGAACACAAACTTCACCCCCAGACTAATTTTTCAGAATAATTAGTTTTTAATAATTAATTAATAATAATTCATCTATTTATGGTAGTAATAAAAATACCCCTAATTAAAATGAAAGCTCTAATTATACGTCTAATAAAATTAATTGGCCCCAAATTTTATAATTTGTGGGTATACATTTTGAATATTTAAATATCCAGTAAATACAAAATATATGCCAAATATTCCCAAAAATTATGAATAATACAAAAATGCAAAGAAATAATACTTGATAATTTCATAATTCTATAAAAATAAAAATGTGATATTTGTGGGGCTTCCGAAAAAGTTGTTTTTTGCAAAACGAGAAAATTTGTAAAACAACTGGATGTTCAGAATATCGCTATGGTATAAGCCATACTAGGCAAAATAAGGCCAATGATTTTGTTTGAATTATCATCTATTAAAAAACTGTTTGGGCCGTACAACTTTTGATATAAAAGCATTTAACTTATAATAAAACACCCGATAATTACCCAGAACATATTCTGACAAAACAAAATACATGTAGCACATAACAGCTAGGGTTTTACAACTCAACATACTTAATGACATATTAAAACACGTAATTCACCTTTATTAAGATATAATACACGCGTAATTTCTCAGTCATTACATCTTTTCAGCCAAGCAAGTCAAGATGAAAGTTGGTTGTGGCACAAGAAATTGTCTTATATGAACTTCAAGACTATGAATGAATTAGTCAGGAAAGATCTTGTAAGAGGAATTCCTCAAGTTGAGTTCTCAAAAGATGGACTGTGTGATGCTTGTCAGAAAGGAAAACAGATCAAGGCATCATTAAAAAAGAAGCTTGAATCCACAATTGAAGAACCACTGCAACTCTTACACATGAATTTATTTGGACCAGTCAATGTGTTGTCAATCTCAAAGAAAAGATATTTCCTAGTGATTGTGGATGATTTCTCAAAGTTCACTTGGACATATTTCCTAAAATCTAAAGATGAAGCTAGTGAAATCATTATCAATCATATAAGGCAAGTCAACAATCATCATGATCTCAAAGTAAGAAGAATCAGGAGTGACAATGGATCTGAGTTCAAGAATTCCGTAATGAGGTTATTTTGTGAAGAAAATGGGACCATGCATGAGTTTTTAGCAGCAAGGACTCCATAACAAAATGGGGTGGTGGAAAGAAAGAATAGATTTCTTATTAAAGCTGCAAGGACAATGCTAGAAAAATCAAAATTATAAACTTACTTTTGGGCAGAAGCTGTAAACATTGCATGCTACACTCAGAATATTTCTTTGGTCAATCAAGCAAAATACATGACTCCTTATCAATTGTTAAAGAATAGGAAGCCAACACTAAACTTTCTTTATGTCTTTGGCTGCAAATGCTATATTATAAGGAATCAAACTGAGCAACCTGAGAAGTTTGATGCCAAAGCTGATGAAGGTATATTTGTTGGATATGCTGTGGGAAAAACATATAGAGTCTACAATCTTAGAAACAACATTGTTATTGAATCTGTGCATGTTGTGTTTGATAATAAGAAGATTGAAGGACTGCAAGATGAAGGTTTCCATGAAAGCCTCAAATTTGACAATGTTGAGATAAGTTGTGATGATAGTGATGATGAAAGTGATCAAGAAATAATCTCTAAGGATAATACAAATAAGTCAGCAACAAATGAAGCACATAATTCTTCATCCGTCGAAAGACAAAGTGTAGCATCCGTTGAAAAAAATGGTGCATCATCCGTTGACAGATAGATTGCATCATCCGTCTAAAGGAAAAATTCACATCCGTTGAGCCATCAATAGAAGATGAAAGTCATTTTAGATCACAGAGAGAAACAACCCCAACTTCAAATCAAAGATCCATAAACTCATGGGCAGTTTCTTCTAATCAAAACTCATTCACTCATCAAGACAACAATGAGGACTCTTCATGTAAAGCTAATCTACTACACCAAAGGAAATGGACTAGAGATCACTCATTTGAACTAATTATTGGTGATGCATCTTCAAGAGTACAAAAAAGGAAAGCAACTCAAGAAGAATGTCTATACAGTAGTTTTATGTCTCAAGAAGAGTCTAAGAAGGTGGAAGAAGCTTTGTTGGTTCTTGATTGGATTTTAGCTATGTTGAAAGAGCTAAAACAATTTGAAAGGAATAAAGTATGGAAGCTTGTACCCAAACCTAAAGGCAAGAATCATATCGACACCAAATGGGTATTCAGAAAAAAGATGGATGAAAATGGCATAGTAGTCAGGAACAAAGCTAGATTGGTTTCTAAGGGCTATTATCAACAAGAAGGAATAGATTTTGATGAGACCTTTACTCCTGTTGTAAGACTTAAAGACATCAGAATCTTTCTAGCCTATGCAGCCCATGCCAATTTTAAGGTCTATCAAATGGATGTTAAGAGTCCATTTCTAAATAGAGATTTGGAGGAAGAAGTCTATGTCAGTCAGCCTCCTGGTTTTTGAAGACCCCAACTTTCCAGATCATGTCTACTATCTTTTAAAATCACTTTATGGTATGAAGCAAACACCTAGAGCCTGGTATGACACTTTGTCAAAATTCCTTTTAGAAAATCATTTCACAAGAGGTACTGTTGACAAAACTCTTTTCTTTAGAAATGTTAATGGCTCTAGTATACTTGTTCAGATTTATGTAGATGATATTATATTTGGCTCTACAGATGAAAAACTTTGCAAAACAGTTTCCAAATTGATGCAAAGTAAATATGAAATGAGCATAATAGAAGAACTAACTTACTTTCTTGGTTTACAAGTTAAGCAAGTTAGTGATAGAATATTCATTAGTCAAAACAAATATATTTATGATCTTTTAAAGAAGTTTGACTTAATGGATTGCACATCTGCAAAACTCCCATGACCACTGCCACTAAACTTGAATTGAACACTACTGAAAAGTCTGTGGATATTTCAAGTTATAGAGGCATAGTTGGCTCACTTTTATATTTAACAGCCAGTAGGCCAGATATAATGTTTGCTACTTGTTTTTGTGCTAGATTTCAAGCTAATCCTAGAGAATCTCATTTAGTAGTTATTAAGAGAATTTTTAGATATCTCAAAGGAACACCAAAACTTGGCATTTGGTATCCTAGAGATTCTGGTTTTGATCTGATTGGTTATTCAGGTACAGATTATGCAGGTTGTAAAATAGATAGAAAAAGTACAACAGGAACTTGTCAATTTCTAGGAAATAAGCTAGTGTCTTGGTTTAGTAAGAAACAAAATTCAATTTCTACTTCTACAGCTGAGGCTAAATAGATTGTTACTGGTAGTTATTGTGCACAGATTCTATGGATGAAAAATCAATTATTGGATTATGGTCTACATGTGGACAATGTTCTAATTTTCTATGACAACACAAGTGCCATTTCCATTACTGAAAAACCTGTGCATCATTCAAGGACAAAGCACATTGACATTAAGTACTACTTCATTCGAAAACATGCCATGAATGGTACCGTGGAACTTCATTTTGTTCCAAGTGAGCAGCAACTTGCAGACATCTTTACCAAGCCACTTGATGAGTCAACTTTCACTAGGTTGGTAAGTGAGTTAGGTATGCTTAATTATTCCTAAATTGTTTTGATGTCTAAGCAATTTGTAATGCAGCCAGAAACAAATTTAATTTTTCCTAAATAGATGAAATTTTGGCTAAGTCAAAGTTTACATCTCGACGGATGTTCATTATCCGTTGAAAGTGAATATCCGTTGAATTTTATTATCTGTTGAAAATCAAATATTTTTCTGGGTACTTTATATCTCGATGGATATTTGTTTAATCTATATCCGCTGAATTGCTTTAATCATAGCCATTAATTCTATATCTTATCCATCAAATTTACTTACAGTGTGTATGTATATGTCGATGGAAAATCTCTAGAATTTCTACAGTTTATTTCATTTTTTTTAAAACGACTATTTTCGGCAATTTTCATTAGGTAATTTATTGTATTTTTCAACTTTTACTTGTTCATTTCTGAGAAAGTATAAAAGCCCTCTTTCATTTTTTAATTTACTTTTATCTTTCTCAAAGCAATTTTTACTCTCTTCGCCTCCAAAACAAAAACCTTTTTCTCTGTAACTGCTTTCAATCACAACAATGCACCTGTAATCAAAATTATGTCTCAATCTGGATTTGTTAATGATAAGAACCACTTCGTGGCACTGGTGAACAAAGATATTGCTGCTTCTGAGGACTATCACAAGATGATGGGCTCCATTCAAAGTTGCAAACTAATCTATGCGATGCTTGAATCTCTAGTTATCTACTGTGAAGTTGTGGAGGAGATTTGGACTACTACTGTGTACAACTCTAAATATAAGACCATTTCCTTCTCTCCGAAAGTTAATGATTACTGCATTAATAGTGATGAAATACAAGCATGCTTTCACTTGCCTGAAAACAACATAAATGTTCCACACACAGACACAGATGTGAGCACCATGCTTGTATCTATGGGTTATTCTCTCAATCCTGCCAAATTAGGAGAGTTTAGCAGAATGGGCCTTATAAAAGAATGGAGCTTTCTCTGTGACTCTTTTATATAAGTATTTTCAGGAAAGATTAGCAATTTTGATGCAGTTACTTACTCTATGGTTAATATGCTTTACATGCTTTTAAGTGACAAGTACTTTAATTTCAGCAACTCTGTCATGTTTTAGCTAGGGTATAAGTTAGGAGACATTAAAAAGAGGTCAAAGAACATATACCATGCTAGCTTTATTATAATGCTAGCAAATCATGTGTCTAAGGACCTCTTGATTGAGAACCCAACAAATAAACTTGATTGTTGTGTCCAAGAAAAGAGGGTACTAGCTGATCTTAACAGGAACAATCTCCACAGTGAAGTGCCTCTTAACTATCTGCCAATCATGGAGGCACCTCAGGTAAGTGAGGTAACTGTTTCTGTCTCTACTCTTCCCCAAACTTAAGTTTCTTTGCAAACTCTTATGGCTATGGCATCTGTGACAGTGACCAAACAGATGCCTGCCCAAGCCACAAAATCCAAACTTTCAAAATCCAAGTCAAATAAACCCCACTTCAGTTCCTCTCAAAAGAAATTGGTTTTAAAAACTACCAAAGCACAAGAGGGGAGTGTGAAGGGTGGTAAGGAAGGTGAGGGACAGGGTGAACATCAAAGAAACCCTAAGAATAAGGAGAGTGAGGTATGTGTGACCCAAACCAGCCACACTGCAGTCTTTCAACAGATTATAGTGCTTAATAAGGAAATAAGCTCATTGCTAGTTATATCCTCCCAAAAGGATGTGACTATTGAAACAAGCTCTCAACCAAGAACACAAGCCAAAAGGACACATACCAACCTTAAACTTATATCAGAAAGAAGAAATCTAAACTAATGGGGGAGTCACAGGGTGCACACACAGTGCCAACTACAGTCAAAGACTCAGTTATTGTACCATCACAAACTCAGGTTGATGTGGCTCCAATAAATATCGAGTCACAACCAAAATCTTTCATAATTGAAACACCTCACACAAACAATTCTCCCAAAAACTCACTGGATGTGGATATGATCAACACATCAATTCCTGATTCTCCATCTTTGACACTCATGTTATGATCAACACATCAATTCTCTAAAGAAAGTGAGCATCATCTTATAGATGATTTTTTGGCTCACTTGCCATTTCTTTCTGGGACTACTGAGAAATCTGTGCTAAATGTCAAATCAATCACCACGGTTTCAACAGTAGTTTCAACTCCTAACTCTATCATTTCTACTCTCTCGACGAATATTCCTCATCCGTCGATAAGTGATTGTCTCTCGACGGATAAGCTTCACAGCAATTATCCATTGACATTCACAACTGTTATTTGGACAGATATCTCTCATCCGTTGAAAGTCCCGACATAGCTTGAAATTTATAAACATGTTACTAGTGTAGATGACTTAGTGGTTTTTCAATCACTCTTAAGATTGAGGGAAGGGAGTGACTTGAGTGAGAGGATGGGTTGCTCTCAGGAAAAAGGAGAGGAAAAGAGTGAACAAATGCATGTTATTTCTTCCAGCATGGCAAAAGTGTCCCACCTTACATAGTAAAGGTGAGGGTGGGATGCAAAGGGGAGCCCTTGATGCAAGAAAAGGGATAATGAGAGAAAAGCAGGTATAGCAGAATGGGAAGGTCCCATTGCTAGTGAGTTAAGGGATGTCAATGATGCAGAAAAAGAGCAACTATTACAACAAAAAATATTAAGCTGTTTTAGATTCCATCTCTTATGATGCTGAGGCATTTACTCATCCTGTTCCAGCATATCAAATTCTAGAAGAACAAGGCAATGAGGATGCTGAGAAGACTCTAAACCTGGTGCACACTACAGCTTCTATATTAAGGGAAAAGGATGCAATCAATTCACTTACCTCTACCGCTGGTGATATTTTTGACTATTCTTCTGGTGCATCTGGTGGTTGTATTGGGGATCACTCTCTTGGAGAGGATGCTGAAAATGTAGGTAGGAACATAGGGGGAAAAGCAGAAAATCCAGTTTGAATGTTTACAAAGGACTGCAACTATCATCATTTCCAATCCACATTGTTCAAACTTATTCGTCAAACTCAAGCTTCCATTCAAGCCACCAACAATGCCAACACCAAAAGTCTTCTACATGCCCATCTAGAGTCTCTACAGTTGTAAAAAATTTAAGCTCTCCAACATAATCAAACTGTGGATGAACTGAAGCATGATATTGAGCAAGTCAATGAGGGTATCTTTAAGAGACTGGATGCCAAACTTCCTGATTCTACAATGACAAGCTTAAACCAACATCTCAGGAAGGAACATGACTTGAGTTGGAAAGTTGAGGAATTTGATTCAAGGTTGTCAAAAGTGGAGAACTCAGTTGCTCAAATTCTTTCTAATCAACAAACTCAAACTCAACTACTACAACAACCGGTGGCTGCTCAAACTTCCAACCCAGCTTTACTTGATAATAACAAAAGGGGGAGAAGGATATGCATGTACAAGTCAATAAGGTAATTGTTCTGGCCATTACCTTCTCAAAACCACCAGTTGTGACGGCCTCAACCCCGGGGTCAGGAGTTGACATCATCAATAACAATATTAACAACATAACATAATCCAACTCAACATTATTATATAAATACAACCCCTTTTTCCAAGATCTTTTCCAGGTTTAAGTATGACTTAGGTTACAACCATCACAAAACCAACCTACTAAAGACAATCCAAACAATACTATCTTTGTTCAGCAACTCAACAGACCCGCTTGGGTCCAACACAACTACCTCAGAGGAGCCTGACACGTAAGGAACTGGAACTCTGCCCTGACTACCATGGGAGAATCTCCTAGGCATCTGCAATACATATATAAAATATTTTGTAAGGGTGATTAATCAATTGCTCAGCAGTACCACTATATGAATAATAATCAAAAATAGTTTATGATAAACAGTTATAGAAACAGAATTCATAACTTGCTAGAAAACAAGTAAAACATGTATGAACTGGATATCAAAACTAGCATGCTCTGTAAAACCAAATCAACCGTTGTGTTCTGTGCATAAATACCAGAGTTCAATTTTAGCATTCTACTTTCATTTTCAAATCTTCCGTCCCATCGCAGGACCCATAAAACCATTTGTCCCATTACGGGGACCCAAAGTCATTTGTTCCATTACGGGAACCATAAAACTTGCCCCATCACAGGACCTATAAAACTTGTTCCTCTCCGGGAACCTCAAAATCACTTGCTCAGATATAAAAGTATTGGATGATCCCTGGTGAGACAGCTGATCAGGCTATCTCCATAGGATAACTCTATCTTGGCTATCCTATGAAAACTTGTTCCGGAACTCAGAGACTAGCTAGGTCCCTGTCACACTGGGCTAGTGGTTATAAATAGGGTGCGCAACCACTTCGCCTCTTACGCTAACTTCCAGGCCGTCACGGGCCTCCTACACACACTCATCCAATTATCTGATCATTCTTATCTATTTTTCCAAATCGCTTACCTATCTCTTGTCAAAACAATTATATCACAGTACACTTTCCAAAACATTTCATTTTATTCAAAATTTAGAGATAGGCATTTTCATAAGTTACTTTTCCCCCAAAACATCAGTTAACAAAACAATTTGAATACCGGAGATACGTAACTTAAAATGTTCTGTTCCAGTACGTAAATTTAAATCAACAATTATTCATATAGTACTGAACTGTAAAAGATTTGTTCAGGGGTACTTGCCTTGCAGAGCTTTAAAAATAATATCGATTGACCTTGAGCCGACACGGACGCTCAGACTTTAACGTCTAACCAGTAGATTACCCTGGATTCGACTCCAACACTCAGGTCCTTCGATCGGAACCTTACTGAGCTCATCGACTATCCACTAGGCTATCCAATGCAAACTCTTGGGCCTTCCAACTAGCACCTACAAAGTCGAAACACCCAAACTTAGACCTTTGATTATGCTTGACATATCCTCGCTAACAATCTACCCGAACGTTAACAAAACCCGACTCGTAACATATTCAATATTATAATACACGTATCAATTAAGGTTCATGTCTTCGAAAGTCGGTTCGGTGTTCGTTTTCAGAAAGTAGGTATATTTATCCTTTTATGAAATTAGGGTTATCGATTTTCGTAAAGTATTTCATCACAACACATAATCAGATTTCGTATAAGGTACGTACATATAACCGATCGACGTTCCGATAGTCATTGGGTACGGCCTCGTATTTCCGTAATTTAATTTTCTGAAAATCGGGCTGCACCTCCTTTATTTATCGGCTAACCCGTCGAACATCCCGACGTCAAAACAATCACAACCACAATCAATCGCAATCCAAAACCCAACCACCGATTTCAGTCAACAATATTATTCACAAATTCACAAACACCAATTAAATACACTTACTAATCATTATTATCCGTATTCTTATGTTTTAATTTGTATTTTATAACTTAAATCGTATTTTGTATTTTTAAATCGGAGGACTCAGATCGTATCATCATAGTCCACCGTCGGCTCGCCGAGGCTCATCACCGACAGCGGTAAAATTCGCGGGTATCTGATTAATTTCAGACTTCCATCGCAAATTTCACCGATTAATTTTTCTAAAATTTTCCCCCGCATTAAAACATTTATCTCATAAATTTAATTAATCATTTTCTACAGAAAATAAAATAATCGATTCAATAAAATAATTCTCAAGACCAACGCGTGTTACCACGCGCACCATATCAACAATCGGACAAACACGCAGAACAAGTAGACGGCAAGGCGGCAACGCGACAGCGGCACAACAACACCACCGCACATACCCCACAACTACAACACTAAACCCACATAAGCTTTATATGTATATACATATTAATCCAACAACAGAGGCACATAAACACAAAGTCAGGAACACCCCTTCCACCACCGTCGCCTCGTCGGTGAACCGGCGGCAACTGGCGGTCGGGGAAAGAAAAAGAACATCAATAATTACCACAAAAAGAGGAGTACAGGGATGGGCTGTAGAGAACCGAACGGAAAGAAAAGAGACAAGAGTGAGGGTAGAGAGAGAGACAGAGAGATTCGCGAGAGAGAATCGAAAGAGAGATTGGAGAGGAAAGAGTCGGGTTATACCCGATTGACAACAACACACTCCCCATTTGGTTTTTTATTATTCAAATAAACCCCGCAAAAAAATTTATCTGACCCGCATTTTAGTTTTAACGAGCAATTCACGGGTAATTAAAACCCGAGCATTTATAAAATATTTTATAAAATATCACAATTAATTAAAAGTTAATAAAAATAGAATTTTCAAAATTTTAAAATACTTTTTGAAACACAATTGATACCCGTTTTTAACGAATAAACGAAACAACGCGCATGTGATATTTATCCCAAAAATTACCAAAATAATTTTAAAATTTTCTGAATATTCCAAACTTCAATAAATATGAGTTTCATAATTTTTTTGAGGAACTTTGGAATTAAATACGGATTTAACAAAGAACTGCAATCAGAAAATCATATATGACTAAATAATCAGTAAAATATTGATTTCTCAATTTTATAAACTCCTAAAAATGATAAATAAAATTGTGAAGTGATGAAAATAATTTTAGAGACAATCCAAATAATTATGGAAATAAATTTTGAATAAAATCACTTTTAACTACAAAAACACAATAACACAGCGTCACAATAATTACACAAACAATCCTCGAACACCAATAATCACACATCATTAATAAAATATTAACAAAAATAATATCCAGCTGACAGAATCCATACACATAATTTATTTATTTAATTATTTAATAATTACACATTTAAATATTACAGAAGTGTACGAGTCGTTATATCCTTCCCCCCTTAAAAAGATTTTGTCCTTAGAATCTGATCTAATTAAACAAATGGGGATATTTGTCAAGCATATCTGACTCTAACTCCCAAGTGGACTCTTCAACTCGAGGATTCATTCAAAGCATACTCACCATAGATATAAATTCATTCCTAAGGATTCGCTCATAATGACCTAGGTTCTGGGTCGATCATTCCACGCAGAACAATTTGGATGAGAGTCCATTGGCTCCTACTCAACGGCTTGGTTCGAATCAAGAACATATCACTTTAACAATGACATGCAGAACACATTATAAATGTCTGCAACTGTAATGACAATGCTAACTCAAGAACACTTCATCTATCTTCCTCAATACCTCCAACGGGTACATATATTTATGGCTCAACTCGCCCCTTCTAACTAAACCTAACCAATTTCTTTCAAGGTGAAATTTTGTCAATACCCATGATCCTACTTTTATATCCATACTCTTTCGATGCAAATCCGTCTTCTTTCTTTGTTCATCATAAACTGCGTCAAATCTTTTTCGAATCAACACCACTACATCCTTGGTGCGCTGAATTTATTCAAGATCTAACAACATTTATACTCCCACTTTCTCTCAATAGAAGGGAACTCACACTTATGCTCACACAGGGCTTCGCAAGGTAGCATTCCCTACTAACATGATAATTATTAACATAGAAGACTCAATCAATGGTAGGTGATTACCACAGTTCCTTTTAGATTCAAACTATATACTCTCAACATATCTTATATTGCCTGAATCATCCTTTCACTTTGACCCTTCATCTATGAATGATAGGCAGTGCTCATTTTTAATTTAGTTTCCAAATATTCGAACACCTCTTGCTTCTCTCCATCAGTTAAGACTGGAAGTAATCTCATATCTTCACTTCTTCTCACCTTCAGATATTTGAACTTCACATTCCACTTTTTCCCTATTCCTTTATTCACTCATTAGCAACTTTAATCACATTCAATCATTTCCTTCTATACAGGGCATCTGTTACTACACAGGCCTTGCTTAAATGTTCGTTAATGGAATAATCAGAATCATTTGTTACTCTCAGCCAAAATTCATACTTGAAACTTAATATATAGTTGCCTTCCTTCTAATCTTCGTAGGGAAATCCTTGGGCGTTCCACATAGACATCCTTAGTCTTCGAATAGCTGAGGATGTTATCAATAAATATAATCATGCTTATACACCATGTTCACTACTGATACACTTGTTACTCCAAATAATATTACCAAAAATTGTGATGCCCATATTTCATTTTAACTGCAGTTTTCGATACGTTCTCAAGCTGGATCTTAAGTCATTCCCCGAGAAATAACACACTCCTTGAATTAAGTCACCTAAATAATCAATTCTTAATAGGGTTACTTATTCCTATTCGTCGTTTTGTTAAACTCACGATAATCATTACATACTCTCATAATTTCATCCTTCTTTTTAGCAACATCTCTGGTGTAAACTAAGGGACTATATCTGGTATGCTCATTTTCCTTACTAATATCTTTTATAATTATCGAACTAATAATTTCGCCCCACTGGCCTTCAAAGAAATTCCAAGGAAATTATATATTACTCAACTTCCTTCAACTTAAGTATTTTCTTCTTCGTATCTTTACACAAGGTGGATCTACTTTATCTCCTTAGCTTAATAACTCTTTTCTTCGCATGATTGGAAGAGCTTCTTATCTTGCTCCTTCCTTTAGCAACTCACCCTACTACTGGCTTCTATACACTTTACTATTCGCTTCTCCTGAATTAATCTTTTCCTTATGAAAGGACAACCAATTCGTTACTAAAATCATGTCAAACTCCTCTAGCTCAAAGGGTGTCAGATCAGCTGCACTACGTCTGAATTCTAAACACTCGATCTTTTGGTCACTCTGGAAGTTCTGCCTCTAACTATGCTGGGTGTTGACCTTTGGGATGTAGTACCTTGAGTAACCGTTTCACAACTCCTTGCAATACGCCCAACCTTCCCACATTTGTAACAAGTAACTCTTGGATTTTCTGAATTGCACTCCGACGTGTAATGACCCTTATGACCACATGTGACACATCGAACGTTCTTTGTTTACAGGTCTGAAAATCACGTCAGAAATTGACTTACTCTAAGTGGAACCGAATTCTATCTAACTGGCCATTATTTGGAACAATTAACCAACTCTCTCTTTTAATTGATCAATTGGAGTATCAACAGAAACATCAATAACATACAAAAGTATAAGTTGTATCCATAAAGGTAGGATATTTTCCAAAAAATTTGGGCAGCATTTCCTTTATGATATTGACTACCAGTCGGAATCAAGCCGACACCAACAATCACAAACCACCAACAAGTATACTAACCATCTTTCACCACTCAACTCCACGGTTCACAATACTGTGACACATAACATGTTAATAACCATATGTATCACTAACCAGCATAATAAAATGGGGTTGGCTATTTCAGCCACAATTACCAACAAGCAACCTCGCAAACTAGGTCAACTTAAGGACCTCTACTAGGCCTACTAGTCCAAGTTTCAGCCAACCATTCTTCTAAATGCGGTTCCCTATCATTTGCCATAGACTCGACAACCACTGAATTAACTTTTCTAAGACAAGAACCTTTTCCAATGGATCACAAATCCTTTATGTTGCCATAATTCCAAAATAACAACCAGATATAGAACTTTTATTTCTCCTGACGGTCAATTCTTCATTTACTTTCCATAACTAGGACGTTCTGACCATAGTGGTTACCGAAGGAAATTATTTGCCATAAAATACCAAATAAACTTTCAAAATCAAGATAATTCATTCTAAAAGAAACGTGAAGGAAATGCGGATATGACTGGGAGCAACCATACAAGTATGTAAGTTGGCCAATCTTAGTACCATACAGTTTACAACACATAATTTGGTGGCGTCCCGCCAGACCCTTTGTCACACAGATAAATAGTCACATCTTATGCATTGTTTCTCCCAATCAACCGATGGAATCTCCGAGGAAAGAAATATAAGGGTTCAAGGTATAAACCTCAGTACTGATCCACATTCACTATGAGACTCGGTTGTCATGGCAGCCGCTGACTATTACCCTTCCACCTGAACTTTCACGGTCAAATTCGCTTGCTCGAGAAAAGAAACTAGAAACCTCAACTAGAAATTTCCAATGATACCTATATATAAGGGAGACTTACTAAAATCTAGGGCAGTTCCAGCCAATCCCCAACAGACATTAGGATTACGCCTTCGAACCCTTGACTAAACTCACAGACTCGCTCCTCTGGTTGAGTTGCTGACTCATATCTATATAGAATAATCCTTCTTACACCCTTCTGACTCTATTCCTAACCTAAATTAGGGACTCAAACCTGTAGCGCTGATACCAACTGTGACGGCCTCAACCCCGGGGTCAGGAGTTGATGTCATCAATAACAATATTAACAACATAACATAATCCAACTCAATATTACTATATAAACACAACCCCTTTTTCCAAGATCTTTTCCAGGTTTTAGTATGACTTAGGTTACAACCATCACAAAACCAACTTACTAAAGACAATCCAAACAATACTATCTTTGTTCAGCAACTCAACAGACCCGCTTTATGATGACCCGCATATTTTTATTATTATTTTAATATGTAATTATGGAATAGATAATTAAATAAAATATTTTTGTGGGTTATTAGTCTGTCACTATGTGTATGTGATTATTAGTGTATGGAATTGAATTGTGTGGTTAATTAACGAATGGTATGATTTTGTATCATTGTTAAAGATGGTATTATTGCAGTTTTATTTCCATAAATACTTGGATTGTCTTTAAAATTGTTTTTATAATTTTATAATTTCAATAATTATTTTTAGGACTTTATAAAATTGAGAAATCAATATTTCGTTAATTATTTATTCTTAAAAAATTTTCTGAGTGTGTTTAATAGTAAAATCCATATTTAATTATGGAAATCTTCAAAACTTATGAAACTTATATTTTATTAAGTTCGTATTATTCTGAGAATTTTAAAATAATTTTGGGAATTTTCGGAGTTAATTTCACCCGCGCATTGATTCGTTTAATCGATAAAAGCGGGTATAAATTGCATTTTAGAAATTGTATTAAAATTTTGAAAGTTACGTTTTTATTTACTTCGGGGTATTCCTAACATTTTAAGATTATTTTTGTGAATTTCTGAATTTGTTTTAAGTGGAGCTTGTTTCGTTAATCGTAGAATGCGGGTATAAGTTGAGTTTTAAAAATTCTTGAAAAATTAAGAAAATTTATGTTTTATTAGTTTCGGGATAACTATAAAATTTCAAGACTAATTTAGATTTATTCCGATGAGTTTTTAACCACCACTCGTTTCGTTAAAATATAAAATATCGGTAAAAATAGCTGGCAAATAGGATAGATACGGTGGAGCTTATCCATCTCTTGCCCTTAATTCACCCCTGCCTTTTTCTCTCACAACCCCATCTCCTTAAAGCCTCTCTCATATCTCTGTGGCCTCTTCCGCTCCACTCTCGCTCTTCCCTTCCCCACCCCTGTTTTTCTTTTTCTTTATGATTTCCCTATTTCTCGGCTCGTTTGCCGTGCTCTTCTCTGGTCGCCGCCCTATTCCGGTGATTATTCTGGCCTGCTTTCTCCGATTTGTTCCTGTGATTATCGATATATATGTGATATATGTCTATGTGGTTATGTGTGTGTGTGTGTTGTGTATTGTGTGCGTGTGTGTGATGTGTTGTGTGCGTGGAGGTAGAGGTGGCAACGCCGCCTGTGGCTTCATATTTCTCCGGTTGCCGCTGGAATAGTCTGGCGAGGTGGCCCTGCCCCTTTTTGTAGCACGTGGGCGCGTTGTCTGTTCTGATTTTGATTGTTTTGTTCGGTTGGCTATGGTTTTGGATTGATTATTTCTGATTAATTTTATTATTTCGCAGGAGGTTATGATTTATATTCGTGAAGTAAAGTACATTCTGTGAAAAAATAAAATTAATTTAATCGGCGAAATCCAAGTCGGAAACCCAAAATAACGAGTACCCGCGAGTTTTGCCGCCGTCGACGATGAGCCTCGGCGTGTCGACGGTGGACGGTGATGACGTTGTTCTGAGTCCTACAAATAAAAATAAAAATAAAATATGAATAAAAATATAAGATGTAAATAATAATTAGTTGGTTCAAATCGGTGGTTGGGAAATTATTAAATGTGAACTGCGTGATTGGTTTGGACTGAATGGATTGGTTGTGATTTGACGTCGAGTTGTTCAACGGGTAGGCCGATAAACAGAGGATGTGCTGCCCGAATTTTTGGAAATTAAATTCAGAAATTCGGGACATACCCTGTAATTATTGGAACGTCGAGCGAGTATAAATAAGTATATACATATGTTTTATGCGGAGTCTGATTGTATGTAGTGATAAATTGTTTTGCCAAAACCAATAACCTTATTTTCGTACAAGGACGAGTACCAGTATTTTCTGAAAATGAACACCAAACCGATTTCTCGAGAACGTGAACCCTGACTGTTGGATGTGTTATTGGATTGTAATAATGTATATAATTACGAGTCAGGTTTGAATATTGTTGGGTATAATTGGTGTCGAGGATATGTCAAGCATACCTAGACGTCTAACGTAGGGTATTTCGGCTCTGTAGGTTCTAGTAGAAGGACTCCAGAAGTGAAGTTGAACTAAAGATAACCTAGTGATCAGTCGACAAGCGTAGCAAGGTTCTAAGCAAAGGACCTGAACGTTGAAGTCGAATCCAGGATAGTCTGATAGTAAGGCGATAAAGCCGAGTGTCCAAGTTAGTTCAAGGTCAATCAGTAATAGTGGTAAAGCTTTGCAAGGCAAGTACCCCTGACCATTCTTTTATGGTTCAGTATATGTGAATAGCTAATGTTTTAATCTCTTAATGGAACAGAAACGTTTTAAATTACGTATCCCCTGTATTTGAAATGTTGTTTAAAATTATGTTTTGGGGAAAAGTAACTTCTGAAAACACCTATCTCTAAACGTGATTTAAATGAAAAGAGGATTTGAATAGTGTGCTGTGATAGAATTGATTTTGACAAAGAGATAGGTAAAAGTGATTTTGGAAACTGGATAAAGAGACTGTTTTAATCCACCTATATCGTGGAAGGTTTTGATCCACCTATGTCGTGGAATTTTGGAAAGAGACAAAAAGGGAATTCAGTTGATCTATTGGAGTTGCGTTAGAGGCCCGTTATTCGGTAACGGCCCAGCATGTGGTTGCGTAAGTGGCTAATTGGGTTGTGCATTCTGTTTAACCGATTAGTCCAGCGTGGGGGAAAGACTTAGCTAGTCTTTTCCCAAGTTCCGGAACACATTCTATTTCTAGATGGCCGCTAGTCGTTGTCCGGTGAGGGTAGACTGATCAGCTATCTTCACTTGTTAAACGTCCAATAGATTTGATTGATTCAGTTTTGAAATTGTTTAACAAATCAATGTGTTTGAGATAGATGATGTTGTGGTTCCAATAATGGAACAAGTGATTTTGAGGTTCCCGGAGAGGAACAGGTTTTATAGGTCCTGTGATGGGACAAGTTTTATGGTTCCTGTAATGGAACGGAAGGTTTTGAAAATGGAAATAGCATGCTAAAATTTAACTATGGTTTTTTATGCACAGCACACTACTGATGATATTGTTTTGCAGAGCATGCTAGTTTTGATATCCAGTTTATACTTGTTTTACACGTTTCTGGCAAGATATGAATTTTGTTCCTATAACTGCTTTACTTTAAACTGTTTTACTTGTTATTCATATAGTGGTGCTGCTGAGCAAGCAATTGCTCACCCTTGAAGAATATTTTATATGTATTGCAGATGTCTAAGAGATTCTTGCACGGTAGTCAGGGCAGAGTTCCAGCTCCTTTCGTGTCAGGCTCCTCTGAGGTAGTTGTGTTCAGACCAGATGAGGTATGTTGAGTTGCTGTATTAAATTAGTGGTTAGGATTGTGTAAGGTAATTTGGGTTGTGTTAGTTGAATAACCTAAGTTATACTTAAACCTGGAAAAGGTCTTGGTAAAGGGGTTGTAGTTATGTATTATTAATGAGTTGGACTGAATTATGATTGTTATTATTATTGTTGGTGACGTTAACTTCTGACCCCGGGGTTGAGGCCGTCACAGTTGGTATCAGAGCTACAGGTTTGAGTCCCTGATTTAGGTTAGGAATAGAGTCAAAAGAGTGCAAAAAGGTATATATATATATATGTAAGTCAGCAACTCAATCAGAGGAGCGAGTCTAAGAGTTTAGTCAAGGGTTCGGAGATGTAACCCTGACGTTTATTGAGGATTGACTGGAACTGCCCTAACCTAGAGTACGTCTTCTTTGTATATGTATTATTAGTAACGTTCGATAGAGATTTCTAGTCTTTCCCTCGAGAAAATGAGTTTGATTGTGAGGATTCTGCGGTAAGCGGACCCTTATTATATCAGCTGAGAAGACGCCAACGTTATTCCTAAATATTACTTTTTCTATGTCAAGGGATGTTATTGGCCCGATTGTGTGACCTTGATGAGTTCAGATAGTATGATAATAGTCAGGGGCTGCTATAACAGTCAAGTCTCAAAGTGAATGTGGATCAGTACGGAGGTGTATATTTTGATTCCTTGTACTTCTTTCTTGAGACCTACTTTGTTTCCAGAGTAATTGTTTCCTGTTCCATAAGTTACTTATTTTCCTGTGAGAAAGTTGTGAACCCAAAGTAAGCTACTTAGGGTTTTGTTGATCTCATTACAAATCAGATTCACCCCTCTTTCTATTTATGAATTTTCTTTCGAACCTTGTTTCTTCTCTCAGAAATTTTATTGGTTGATTGGGGCAAACAATGCATATAAATTGACCATTTGTCTGTGTGGCAAAATGGTCTGGTGGGACGCCACCGAATTATGTGTTGTGACCGTATGATACTAAGACTGGCCATCTTATGTACTTGTATGGTTGCTCTCAGTCATACCTATATTTTCTTCTTCACTATTTCTTCTTATTCGATTTCGTTGAGCCGGAAATTTCATTGGATATTCTATGGAAATGAATTTATGTGATTAGATGGTTCTCTTTATTAAAAGCAAGTGAAAACGACTGTTGAGAAGAACAAAAGTCCTATATCAGTATATCATTTAAGAAGAATGGTAACCACGAGAGTTCAGGACTTAATGATAATATTATAGCCTTAGGAAAAGTGAATCAATGGTTGATGGGTTACTTGCGGTGATAAGGAAATCATCCTTAGAAGATGGGCTAATTGAAACATGAACGATGGTGCTTAGTAGAGTCAGTGTCCCTTAAGCTTGACTCGATTTATCGGCTTGTTCTACATAGTGTGTGACTAATATATTCAGCCGACTTTTGTGGTATGTTGGATAAATTTAGCTGTTGTACCTGAGTATGGATGTGAAGTTGGTCAGTTGATGTTATATTGAGGAACGGTGCTATGGTGACTAGTTCTTTATATTTTCATTTTTCTGTACTGTTGTTGATTCTGCTACTGTCATTGTTGCTATTGTTGCTAATGCTGCTAATCTAAATTTCTTTTATAAATGGACCCCGATATTAAAGACATGGGTACTGTGATTGGCAGCATTTTCCTGACGCAGGTGTACCGTTTAAACGGTGATACCTTTTGTCAAATATTTTTGTTATTGAATAAACTCATTTATATATTTCAGGAAGATGCCACCCAAGAAAGCTACCCAGTCTAAAGGAAATAGTAGTAGTTTTATGGAGAGTCCAGCTATAAATGAAATTCTAGACTTGTTGCGTCAGCAGCAGCAACAACAGTTGCAGTTAATCCAACAGGTTCAACAACAATAACTACTATTGCAGCAGCAACAACAAGGAGTGAACCGAAGTGTTAGTTTTAAATCTTTTCAGAATGTTAACCCTCCTGAATTAAAAGGTGAACCTAGTCCGGTAGCTGCTGGAGCATGGTTAAAAGAGATGGAGAAAGCTTTCAATCTTGTTCAAGTAAGTGAGAATATTAAGACCGATTATGCAAGTTATTTCTTGAAAAATGAAGCGAATTATTGGTGGGAGTCAACCAGGGCATTAGAAGGAGAAGGCCCTATTCCATGGGCTAGGTTTGCTGAGTTATTTTTGGAAAAGTATTTTCCTGACTGCGTAAAGAATCAAATGGAGATTGAGTTCCTAGAACTCAAGCAAGGTGTCAGAAGTGTAGCTGAGTATGAGGCTAAGTTCACAGAGTTGGCTAGGTTTGTACCAGATTATGTGTGCTCTGAAGCTCAGAAGGCAAGGAGGTTTTAACAAGGATTGAAGCCTGAAATTCGTAGTGGAGTGGTGGCATTGCAACTCAAGACGTATCCTTCCGTAGTTCAGGCCGCCTTAGTAATTGAATTTGATCAGAAGTTAGCCGCTAGAGAAAAAGAAGATAAGAAGTGAAAGATTGATGATATGGAAGAAGCGTCAAGTCAAGAAGGATCCAGTCAGAAGTCTCATAAAAAGGTCAGAAGGAGTAAGAATAAAGAATTTAGAGAGAAAAGTATTTCTTTAAATAGAATTAGTAACACCTCAGCCAGCTCTAATCAAGCCAATTCGGTTAAATCGCCTATATCGGAATGTAAGCAATGCGGTAAGAGACATGGTGAAAGGTGTAAAGCAAATACTGAATGTTTTAGGTGTAGTCAGAAGGGACATTATGCGTCAGAATGTAAAGTGGAAAATCCAGGAGTCGTCTGTTATAACTGTGGTAAGATAGGGCATGTTGCCAAGAATTGTAGAAGTACTTCCCGAGATAGCATTGGACGTAGTGCATCAAAAGGTTTGATATCCAGTACAACCAAGGCTAAGACTTATGATATGATTAAAAGTTTAGCTGCTCAGGACACTGATAAGGAACCATGGAAATAATTGATTACCGGAAGAAGCAAACGATAATCTCTACGGAAGTTAATATTGGAATAAGTATTTAAGGACATAAGCAAGAAGATAAGGCGTAACTAGTGCATATAAGGGATATTAAGAAGGAAACTTCAGAATTGTGGGATGAAAGAATAATGAGACAAGGTGCATTCCGTGTTGTGCACTGAGGTGATTTATAGGAAAGAAGAATGGATGTATGAAGTTACGTGATAATTATCAGAAGTTAGAAAAGTTGACGAATAGGAATAAGTAACCCTGCATAGAACGGGTTAGGAGTGCTATAAGTTTTGGTGATAATGGGCGCAGTAACAAGTGTATTAGTTGTCTATAAAAAAATAAATAAGGAATATGGTGTATCAGGAGTACTTGCATGGTATAATCGTATTTATTAATAACATCCTCGCCATCTAAGGGCTAAGGAAGGCCAAGTTGAAAACCGAAAGAAATGCCGTGAAAGGTTGCACAATAGCAATTGTATATTAAACCTTAAAGGTATGAAGTGCTGGTCAGGAGCCTGTGTGTTTGAGTAACTAATAACCAAGAAAGGTCCATTTAGGGACCGATGTCTTGAATAGGAGAGAAGAAATGAATATGGTTAAGATTCCTGAGGAATTAATAGAATAACTGGAAAGAGTGGGAGGTGAAGTTCGAATACCTGAAGTTAAGAAGAAGTGAAGATATGAGATTACCTTCCAGCCTTAATTAATGGAAATGAGTAAAAAGTGTTCCAATGCTTGGAAATTGAGTTAAAAGAGAGTACCATCTATCATCCGTAAACGAAGGGCCCAAGTGAAAAGACGATTCAGGCAATATAGAATATGTTGAGAGTATATATATAATATGATATAAGTGTCAATGTTAAAGCGATATGTTTCTAATTTGAATAAAGCCATTGATTAGGAGCCAACGGGCTCTCATCCAAATTTGTTCTGCATTAAATAATCGATCCAAATCCTAGATCGTTAAGAGTGAGTTCTTAGTAATGAATTTATGTCTATGGTGAGTATGCGATGAATAAATCCCCGAGTAGAAGAGTTTACCTAGAAGTTAGAGTCAGATATGCTTGACAAATATCCTCACTTGTTTAGTTAAATCAGATTCTGAGGACAGAATCTTTTTAAGGGGGAAGGATATAACGACCCGTATTTTTTTATTATTATTTTAATGTTCAATTATGGAATAGATAATTAAATAAAATATTTGTGTGGGTTATTAGTCTGTCACTATGTGTATGTGATTATTAGGGTATGGAATTGAATTGCGTGGTTAATTAACGAATGATATGATTTTGTATCGTTGTTAAAGATGGTATTATTGCAGTTTTATTTCTATAAATACTTGGATTGTCTTTAAAATTGTTTTTATAATTTTTATAATTTTAATAATTATTTTTAGGACTTTATAAAATTGAGAAATCAATTTTTCGTTAATTATTTATTTTTAAATGATTTTCTGAGTGCGTTTAATGGTAAAATCCATATTTAATTATGGAAATCTTCAAAAGTTATGAAACTTATATTTTATTAAGTTCGTATTATTCTGAGAATTTTAAAATTATTTTGGGAATTTTCGGAGTTAATTTCACCCGCGCGTTGATTTGTTTAATCGATAAAAACGAGTATAAATTACGTTTTAGAAATTGTATTAAAATTTTGAAAGTAACATTTTTATTTACTTCGGGGTATTCCTAACATTTTAAGATTATTTTCGTTAATTTCTGAATTTGTTTTAAGTGGAGCTTGTTTCGTTAATTGTAGAATGCGGGTACAAGTTGTGTTTTAAAAATTCTTGAAAAATTAAGAAAATTTATATTTTATTAGTTTCGGGATAACTATAAAATTTCAAGACTAATTTAGATTTATTCCGATGAGTTTTTAACCGCCACTCATTTCGTTAAAATATAAAATATCGGTAAAAACAGCTGGCAAATCGGATAGATATGGTGGAGCTTATCCATCTCTTGCCCTTAATTAACCCGCGCCTTTTTCTCTCACAACCCCATCTCCTTAAAGTCTCTCTCATATCTCTGTGGCCTCTTCCGCTCCACTCTCACTCTTCCCTTCCCCACCCCTGTTTTTCTTTTTCTTTCTGATTTCCCTATTTCTCTGCTCAGTTGCCGTGCTCTTCTCTGGTCGCCGACCTATTCCGGTGATTATTCCGGCCTGTTTTCTCCGATTTGTTCCTGTGATTATCGATATATATGTGATATATGTATGTGTGGTTATGTGTGTGTGTGTTGTGTATTGTGTGTGTGTGTGTGATGTGTTGTGTGCGTGGAGGTAGAGGCGGCAACGCCGCCTGTGGCTTCATGTTTCTCCGGTTGCCGCTGGAATAGTCCGGCGAGGTGGCCCTGCCCCTTTTTGTAGCGCGTGGGCGCGTTGTCTGTTCTGATTTTGATTGTTTTGTTCGGTTGGCTATGGTTTTGGATTGATTATTTCTGATTAATTTTATTATTTCGCAGGAGGTTATGATTTATATTCGTGAAGTAAAGTATATTCTGTGCGAAAAATAAAATTAATTTAATCGGCGAAATCTGTGTCGGAAACCCAAAATAACGGGTACCCACGAGTTTTTCCGCCGTCGACGATGAGCCTCGGCGAGTCGACGGTGGACGGTGATGACGTTGTTCTGAGTCCTACAAATAAAAATAAAAATAAAATATGAATAAAAATATAAGATGTAAATAATAATTAGTTGGTTCAAATCGGTGGTTGGGAAATTGTTAAATGTGAATTGCGTGATTGGTTTGGACTGAATGGATTCGTTGTGATTTGACGTCGAGTTGTTCGACGGGTAGGCCGATAAACAGAGGAGGTACTGCCCGAATTTTTGGAAGTTAAATTCAGAAATTCGGGACATACCCTGTAATTATCGGAACGTCGAGCGAGTATAAATAAGTATATACATATGTTTTATGCGGAGTCTGATTGTATGTAATGATAAATTGTTTCTCCAAAACCAATAACCCTATTTTCGTACAAGGACGAGTACGCATATTTTCTGAAAATGAACACCAAATCGATTTCTCAAGAACGTGAACCCTGACTGTTGGATGTGTTATTGGATTATAATAATGTATATAATTACGAGTCATGTTTGAATATCGTTGGGTATAATTGGTGTCGAGGATATGTCAAGCATACCTAGACGTCTAACGTAGGGTATTTCGGCTCTGTAGGTTCTAGTAGAAGGACTCCAGAAGTGAAGTTGAACTAAAGATAACCTAGTGATTAGTCGACAAGCGTAGCAAGGTTCTAAGCAAAGGACTTGAACGTTGAAGTCGAATCCAGGATAGTCTGATAGTAAGGCGATAAAGTCGAGTGTCCAAGTTAGTTCAAGGTCAATCAGTAATAGTGGTAAAGCTTTGCAAGGCAAGTACCCCTGGCCATTCTTTTATGGTTCAGTATATGTGAATAGCTAATGTTTTAATCTCATAATGGAACAGAAACGTTTTAAGTTACGTATCCCCTGTATTTGAAATGTTGTTTAAAATTATGTTTTGGGGAAAAGTAACTTCTGAAAACACCTATCTCTAAACGTGATTTAAATGAAAAGAGGATTTGAATAGTGTGCTGTGACAGAATTGATTTCGAAAAAGAGATAGGTAAAAGTGATTTTGGAAACTGGATAAAGAGACTGTTTTAATCCACCTATGTCGTGGAAGGTTTTGATCCACCTATGTCGTGGAATTTTGGAAAGAGACAAAAAGGGAATTCAGTTGATCTATTGGAGTTGCGTAAGAGGCCTGTTATTCGGTAACGGCCCAGCATGTGGTTGCGTAAGTGGCTAATTGGGTTGTGCATTCTGTTTAACCGATTAGTCCAGCGTGGGGGAAAAACCTAGCTAGTCATTTCCCAAGTTCCCGAACATATTCTATTTCTGGATGGCCGCTAGTCGCTGTCCGGTGAGGGTAGACTGATCAGCTATCTTCATTCGTTAAACGTCCAATAGATTTGATTGATTCAGTTTTGAAATTGTTTAACAAATCAATGTGTTAGAGATAGATGATGTTGTGGTTCCAATAATGGAACAAGTGATTTTGAGGTTCCCGGAGAGGAACAGGTTTTATAGGTCCTGTGATGGGACAAGTTTTATGGTTCCTGTAATGGAACGGGAGGTTTGAAAATGGAAATAGCATGCTAAAATTTAACTATGGTTTTTTTTATGCACAACACACTACTGATGATATTGTTTTGCAGAGCATGCTAGTTTTGATATCCAGTTTATACTTGTTTTACACATTTCTGGCAAGATATGAATTCTGTTCCTATAACTGCTTTACTTTAAACTGTTTTACTTGTTATTAATATAGTGGTGCTGCTGAGCAAACAATTGCTCACCCTTGCAGAATATTTTATATGTATTGCAGATGTCTAAGAGATTCTTACACGGTAGTCAGGGCTGAGTTCCAGCTCCTTTCGTCTCAGGCTCTTCTGAGGTAGTTGTTTTCAGACCAGATAAGGTCTGTTGAGTTGCTGCATTAAATTAGTGGTTAGGATTGTGTAAGGTAATTTGGGTTATGTTAGTTGAATAACCTAAGTCATACTTAAACCTGGAAAAGGTCTTGGTAAAGAGGTCATTTTTATGTATTATTAATGAGTTGGACTGAATTATGATTGTTATTATTGTTGTTGGTGACATCAACTCCTGACCCCGGGGTTGAGGCCGTCACATACTTGGGTCCAACACAACTACCTCAGAGGAGCCTGACACGGAAGAAACTGGAACTCTACCCTGACTACCACGGGATAATCCCCTAGGCATCTGCAATATATATATATATATATATATATATATATATAACATTTTGCAAGGGTGAGCAATCAATTGCTCAGTAGTACCACTATATGAATAATAATCAAAAACAGTTTATGATAAACAGTTATAGAAACAGAATTCATAACTTGTTAGAAAATAAGTAAAACATGTATGAACTGGATATCAAAACCAGCTTGCTCTGTAAAACCAAATCAATAGTTATGTGCTGTGCATAAATACCAGAGTTCAATTTTAGCATGCTACTTTCATTTTCAAATCTTCCATCCCATCGCAGGACCCATGAAACTATTTGTCCCGTTACGGGGACCCAAAATCATTTGTTCCGTTAGGGGAACCATAAAACTTGTCCCATCACAGGACCTATAAAACTTGTTCCGCTCTGGGAACCTCAAAATCACTTGCTCAGATATAAAAGTATTGGATGATCCCTGGTGAGACAGCTGATCAGGCTATCTCCATAGGATAACTCTATCTTGGCTATCCTATGAAAACTTGTTCCGGAACTCAGAGACTAGCTAGGTCCCTGTCACGCTGGGCTGGTGATTATAATAGGGTGCGCAACCACTTCGCCTCTAACGCTAACTTCCAGGCCGTTAGGGGCCTCCTGCGCACACTCATCCAATTATCTGATCATTCTTATCCATTTTTCCAAATCACTTACATATCTTTTGTCAAAACAATTATATCACAGCACACTTTCCAAAACATTTCATTTTATTTAAAATTTAGAGATAGGCATTTTCAGAAGTTAGTTTTCCCCCAAAACATCAGTTAACAAAAAAATTTGAATACCGGGGATACTAGTAAATTTGACTAAGCTCAAAATCAGAATTTACTTGTGTTAATGAATTTCCACATAAACAACTAATTCAAACATGGGATTTCTAGTATGTTAAAGACTACTAGGTCAGCATCTAGCACATTAATCCTCATTGGATTTAATAGTCACAGATCATTCAAAACTATATCAGAGTATATAGAATCATATCAGATAACAATCAGTATTTAATATATAACAATTTAAGCACAAATTACATAGAGATAAGACAATTTGTAAATACTGATCATAAAGTCCGATGCATGAGAACAAAAACTAAGCAGATTTTGAGAAGGAACCTGAAACCATTCCAAGTTCATTTACCAGTCTTTTAAAAGTAGCTTCACATAGTAGTTTGGTGAAGATATCTTCTAGTTGTTGATCTGTTGGAACAAAATGTAATTCCATTGTACCTTCCATTACATGTTACCTAATGAAATGGTACCTTATGTTGATGTGCTTTATCATTGGGTGTTGAACTGGATTACCTGTCATAGTAATATCACTTTGATTATCACAGTTGATAGGTATTTTAGAAAATTCTAACCCATAGTCCAGTAACTGATTCTTTATCCAAGGAATCTGTGCACAACAGCTTCCTGCAGTAATATATTCTGCTTCAACAGTTGATGTGGAAATTGATTTCTGTTTCTTGCTAAACCAAGAAACCAATCTGCCTCCAAGAAATTGGCAGCTTCCACTAGTGTTTTTCCTGTCTATTTTGTATCCTGCAAAATCTGCATCTAAGTAACCTATTAGCTTAAAATCTGATTCTCTAGGATACCACAATCCTAGATCAGCTGTACCCTTGAGGTACTTGAAAATTCTTTTCACAGCTATTAGATGAGGTTCTCTTGGATCAGCCTGAAATCTTGCACAAAGACAGGTAGCATACATGATATCAGGTCTACTTGCAGTTAATTAGAGTAATGAGCCAATCATACCTCTGTAGTTAGTAATATCTACTGATGCTCCAGTATCTTTATCTAACTTGGTTGCAGTGGCCATGGGAGTGGATGCAGTTGAACAATCTTGCATTCCAAATTTCTTGAGTAAATTTCTGGTGTACTTAGATTGACAGATAAAAGTACCTTCTTCATTTCGCTTGACTTGAAGTCCCAGAAAATAGCTAAGTTCTCCCATCATACTCATTTGATATCTTGACTGCATTTGCAATTCTTTCACAGAGTTTGGCTTTTATAGAACCAAATATGATATCATCAACATATATCTGTACCAAAAGTAAGTCCTTTCCATGGTTGAGGTAGAACAGTGTTTTATCAATTGCACCTCTTCACAGACTGAAAGGTTTGAGGGTAGTACTCCTGAGGGGGAGCTATCTAAATCCTCTCCAATTCAATTGGAGGTTCCTCATGAAGGAACAACTCCCCTCACAACTCTAAAAAAAGTTGCCTTAGCAGTCAAAGCTAAAATTACAATTGCCTATGACAATATCATGTGAAGGGCAAGTATAACACATTTATGTGCCAGTGTGTTGCAAGACACACAAGGGTTTGAGCCTGGTGTACATGATAGTAACCCAGGCAAATCCCCTCCAATTCAGTTGGAGGTTTCCACTATAAGTGAGGAATAACACACTGTCAAAACCATAGAGCAATTTGTGATTCAAACTGTGACCCTAGTCACAGGTGTTTCTGATGATTCATTCATCTTACAATCTCAAACTGGTATATACTCTTCTGATGAAATGAGTATGGTTAGACCTATATGCGTTACCTCTAATAATATGATCACAGACAACTCTTCTCAGCCACCTCTTATTTCTGTAAGTCAAACAATAATTGAACCTTTCATGTGAGAATGCGAGAAAAGATTGTGAGAAAAACAGAAAGTAAGAGAGGCAGGATTTTTCCTGGCAAAAGGAGAGGTAGATGAGTGTCTGGATTTAGTAATCCTTGTGAGGAAACTCTGACTCTCAAAGTCATAAGACTAGTGCAGTGAGAAAGTAGTGACACTACTTATTCAAAAGAACAGAGAGTTTAGGACTTTTGTTACTAACAGACTTCTTCTGCAAATCTAAGTAAAACTCCCATTCTACTTGATAAACTCATCACCACAGATCTAACTGAAGCTTGAAGCTGCAGATAATGCTCTAAATGGACAATGACAGCAGCTTGAACAATGTACATCTAGCCGGATCTTTCTACCTGGAGATAATGTCAAAAAGGGGGAGACTATGTCTAAATGCCAAAATAGCTGATGGATGTTTCCAGATAATAAAATTTTATTCTTCATAGGGGAGAGAGGAATAAATCTAAATGCAACTCAAAATAAGACCAGATGGGGAGATTAAATTCTGTATTTAGCCAGAGTTTTGACATCATCAATCAGAACTTGTACATAATTCCATAATGAACAAGTTGGGGGAGATTGTAATATATAAGTGATGATGTCAAAGATCACTGGAGATAACAATATCATTAGTGTCTCTGATCAAAGTATGAAGCAAGCCAGATGGACATCTGATCTAAGGAGGAGATTAATGAACTGTTATTTTTGGTAATCATTTAAACTTGGGGCCAACCCTAATTAAGTTGTATTGTTATCTTAATTTGTATTTTTGTAACACTTAAAGTCTGTAAAAATGCAAAGGAGCAGACTGGAGTCTTTTTCCTGAAATAGTATCAAGCCTAAGGATTCTATCTGGAAGAAGATCAAGAAGATCATGCCTTAGAAGAATTTTGAAGAAGCTTGGAGTTGAATAAATCTGTTTGGAGAAAAATATTCTAAGTCAAGATCTCTACAAGTCACAGATTTAATGTTATAGAGAAGTCATTCGAGAACTCCAGAACGGCTTATCGAGAAGTCAGGAAAGCTACTAGAGAACTCAGGAAGATATCGACAAGCCAAATTGAAGAACCGAAGATTGGAGATATCGACAAGTCATTCCTTCACTAGAGAATTCAGGGTTATCGACAAGTCTACATTCAATCGAGAACTCTGAGTTATCGATAAGTCAAGTTCCACTAGAGAACTCAGAGATATCGATAAGTTAAAATTCACTAAGAGAACTCTGAGATATCGACATGGTAAATTTTTACTTGAGAACTCTGAGATATCGACAAGTCAAGAAGCCACTAAAGAACTAATGCTTATCGATAAGTCAAAGTGTAGATGTGAAGAATAGAGATCTCGACAAGATGAAGACCTCTACAAGCCAAACTAAATATGGAGTGTTAGAGATCTTGATAAGCCTATATACTTATCGAGATGTCAAGTGTTCTATATACCTAAACTGGAGATCTCGATGTACAGTCTCAAAGTACAAGGTTGCAGATCAGTTCAATATCCAAGATAAACAATCAACAAACAATCCAACAGCTGGATTGACAAGTCTACAAAAAGCAGCTTGAAGAGTGTGGAAGATCAATGGCAAAGATTAACTGACAAAGGAAGATTAAAGTGAACACGGGATGCTAAAGATATGCTAAGCCAGAAATGGAAGATCGACTTTTCTATAAATAGAAATGACAAGTGACATTTTAGAAAAGCTAATAGCATATTTTATTATCCATTGTGTAAACCAGCAGTTAACTGAGTTATAAAGTTAACACTAGTCCTTAGTCAGTTGTAATAATTTAGATCAGATTTCTTGTAACACTCTTAAGTAAAAGCTAAGCTCTTTATCAACAAAGCCTAGAAATTTTGTAGCAAAATAGTCTTAACTTTAATATAAAATTAAGTGAGTTTTGAAGATTTGTGTTCTTTATTTTTCTGCAAGTTTAAATTCTGCTTGAACACATTTCTCTACAAGAATCAATTTACTTTGTTCAACCATAAACATTCAAGAAAAGCTCAAAAATAGTAAAACACATTCACCCCCCCTATGTGTGTTATTCATTTCCTAAACGAGATAAGGTATCGATGTTTTAAATTAGTACCTATGCAGGAGTTGTGATGCCCTCCAAAACCGGGGTCTAGATTTGGGAGTCACTAGCCAATAAACCATAATATAATAGACACAGCGGAATAGAATAATAAATATGACCCCTTGCATGCAACTGGACCGATCACATGTTATAGTATGAAACAGGCACTAAAACAAGACAAATGTTCTTACAACCCATACGTCTAATTAGTTTTATAGACTATTCAAATTTTATTACAAACCTCTAGGCTAGTCAAACGTCCCAAAATAGTCTACCTGGAAAACACACCAACCTATTTATAAGCACACAATTCCTGGTCAAACCTGGAACTCAAGCCTGCTCTGACTTAGCTGAAAGATCATAATAATAAACAAGTGTACGCAAAGAAATGCTCAGCAAGTGGTATGTAGTTTATAAGTGTACAACAATAACAATATCTGAGTAAAACCAGAAGTAGATATCAACTTTAAACTTTAAGCTACATTTTAACAAAACACAATTATGCACTATGATGTTCCTGATGATCAGTCATGAAACAAAACCAGTATCCCACAGCCATACCGTAAATACAGGTATCGGTATCCCGCAGCCATACCGTACCTATTGGATATCCATCAAAGGCATATACTCGCCTTGCAAGATATTATACTTTCGTATAATAGCTCATGATGGACCAGCGCCTCGGCCTGTAACGCTAACCAATAACCAATTCATAAAACAATTTTGATTAAATGAGTCGTATCAGTGACATCCTTATATATTTAACTCCCCATTTCACATGGGCCGGAGTTATCACAACAACTAATGGTGAAATAACTAGAACAAATAGTTATTCGCTAATCTCATCGCAAAGTTTCACTATATAGAGTATATCTAGATATCATAGTTTTTCACTATCTATCAAATCAAAAGATTTGTTCTAGAAGAATGATTGCTAGAATAAAAGAATTCCAATAAACAAATGGCTATTGGTATCTAATGCGCTACCAGAGTATTTATAAACAGTTCTAATATTTTGAATCTGTAAAACGATAAGCTATTTTGAATTTAGAATAGGGAAGAAAACTTGCTTGGTATGCTTGATAACTTTCACTATAACCTTGGCTTATATCTGCTGGCTATCAACTCCGTCTAACTCTTGACTACGCTCCTTGCTACTCGATTCTATAAACAAAAGGACAATCTTAATTAACAAAATTAAACTCAATCGACGTAACTATACGTCTTGCCGTCTACCCGATCGTTTATAACTTATCATGGCATTATAAAACTATAAACAGATAGCATGCAAATCACATAGCACGTAATCATGTTATTCATATAACGTGTAATCACATATTTCATGTAACACATAAGTCAGATTGTCAAAATATAGGTCTCAGTACGTTCAAAAATGAAATCAGGTCAATAATAGTATTTATCGATCAGTTACCGACTCAGTATGACTCGCAAATCAAATGACCTTTTATTACAAAAGAAATTAGGTCACAAAAGTATTTTTATTGAAAGCACAATGTTTTTCTAAGTCTATACGCATTCTTTTTGTATTAAACGGACGAATGGTTTATTTATTATGAATAAAATAAGAATAAAATGAGAATAAATCAATTAATAATAATCTTAATTAATTTTTAAATACCAAAATATAATTTTTAAAATTTTAAAAGTGATTTTTAGGGACTATATGAATTAATTATAAATAATTTATATTTTATTTAACTATTTATAAATAAAATCAATTGATTAAAGGAATTAATCAATTAATTAAATCCATAAATAATTAACTAAAATAAATTATAAATAATTAAATCAAATTGGATTTTTGAAAATAATTAAAGAAAATAATTTTTGGAATTTAAAATAATTAAGTAAATAATTTTTAGAATTTAAAATAATAATTAAATGATTTTTGACAATAAAAGAAATAATTTTTTCAGAAATTTAAATTAATTTTGATTTATTTTAAATCAGAAAAGGCAGAAACAGATTTCCTATTTTATTTTTGGGAGAAAAACTGCAACCTTCCAAGAACACAGCCGGATTCACGAAGAACCCTATCGGAAGTTCACCGGTTTCTGGGAAATTCCCAGATTCCGGCGAAACTCCGGTGAGGTTTCGCGAAATCCGGCGAATAAAAAACACTGCCATAACTGCCCTGTTTCAACCGATTTCAACATCCAACCGATTCGATTCAGTCCCAGCAACACAGTTTCACCTACCTGAACATCTATCAATCACCGGAACACAAAATTCTGTCAAATTATATTCAAAAACTGGTAAGGCAATCGGAAAAATCTGATTAACCTTAATATCGAACGAAACTCGCGGCTATTTAAATCAAAATGATCCTAAAAACCATACAAATATGTTCCAATGATTTCAGACATCCAACAATCAGTACATATTTCAAAAATCGATATTAAAATCTAGAAGAAAACAAGAAGTCGACCGGATCATCTCCGAACTATAAAATCAACAAAAATTATGTAAATCAACTCTAGTAATCATTCTAAAGCTATGCACAACATCAAAATATATCAAAAACCTCTAAAACTCATGAACTCAAATCGAATTCAAGAACAAACAAAAAAACAAATTTGTTATTAACCCAACCTCAATCGAAGATATTGGGATAAACAGAAAGAGCCCGGAGAAAGCTTTAATTTGATTCCAAAAACATCAAAAACGGATCAACCAATCTCTAGATATCATGTGATGAAGATTGAACATTAGATTTCACCGCCAAAATCCTGTTCTTGAATTTTTCTTATATTATGAGATTTTAATGACAATAAATAAAATAATTCTGCAGCTATTTATATTTACAGAAAATTAATACCCTAAAATAAACTAAGGGTGTTTTTATCCACTAATTAAAATAATTGGGCCCAAAAAAAATACGGGGAATAATTTTTAAGGCAATAAAATATAAAATTTATATCAAAATTTTCCAAAAATTGTGAATAATTCAAAAATATAAAAATACTAGATATTTGAAATAAGTATAATTCTATAAAAATAAAACATGAATTTTGTGGGATTTGACGTCTCGGTGGGGTCCCGGTCTGTTGATTTTTGAAAACAGAAACGAATCCTAAATTAACAAAAAAACCCCGAAAATACATAAAATATATTCAAACGCATATAAAATGAGATAAAATAAGTACCTTGATAAAGATGCAAATAAATACGAGTCCAGATTGCAGATCGATTCATATAAATGCAGTTTAAACACATATTAATTAATCGAAAAATTACTACATGTCATAACATGGCCAATGAACATTTTAAACTCATAAAACACATTATAATTATTTATTTAACATGAAATATTCACATAATTTTTTCCATATATTAAAGGAGTGATGTAGAAAGCAGCTTTGATTGAAAGTAACGGAGTGCAATCCAAGAAGGATAGAGATAACAAGAAAATGAAGATTATGAGATTATGAGAATAACATTGATATTCCTAAAGGTCCCTAGTCAAATATTATTTTTAATTGATGATAATAAATACGTTGAGACTAATGTGTTTGTTGACTGATGATCACATATCATTGATCATAGGTATGGTGATACTAAAGTCAAAACACAGGCACATGTATTAGATACATGGTGCTGGTTTGACCCATTGTGAGATACTACATGTTTATAGTGTCATAAGTTAATCTCACAGTGATAATGATGTATTGGTCCTTAGACCTGAAGTCATTATATTTCTATACGAGAATTAATATACTCTGATACTATTGAAAGTTATCCTTGACCGGGTAGTAACAAAAGTAGACATTTGGTATATTATGAATCATATGAGAAATATGAATGATCTAGATGGGATTTAGCCCTCCTATATTAAGGAGGGATATTAATGACCTCTTGATTGAGTACGACTATAAAATGCATGGTCGTGCTCAAAATACTGATTTTTTTAATAGTTTACTCAGTGATCAAGAAAACAAGGATTAAACGTTAACAGAGGATGACACAATGCATGCCTCCAGTTTGATCTATAATATAAGGCTAAAGGGATTATATAATTTTGTACACTATTCACGAACGGTTTAATTTAATCACCAATTATTATTATTACTTGGGTAGCAGTGATGTATTACTAGATGCCACTCATCGTTTATAATTTTATTGTTAGAAAATAAAATTATTGTAAACGTAATAATAACCTAAAGGGTCACACACAATGAACATTCAAAATGGAGAGTTATTTAAATTATGAATTTAAATATTTTATTATTATTAATTTGAATTTAATTATTAAATTAATTAAGTGAGACTTGATTAATTATATATATATATATTAAAATTAGAATTTAATAATATTAAAAACCCGGAATCAGAATGGGTTTAAGGTTAGGCCCTCATCTTTTTTCCCCTATATATACATTAAGATGTATATTTTTTAGGGTTACTTGTCATATTTTGTTTTAGAGAAAAACCCTAGCAGTTCAACATTTTAGAAAGGCTAGAAAGAAAGAGAGAGGAAGAGGCAATCTATTCGGCTAGTACCGGCTCCGATGATCGTTGGACGATTGTACGTTCGTGTGGATACCTTGGAGAGCATATCTTTGCAAGAAGGGCTGCTGTGATTCATCAAGATCAAAACTTCCATTACTATCATACAGAACATTTTATTAAGGTATATGATCATATTCTCCATAATTATCCTGTCATCATACATAGATCCTGCGGTAGGGATTTAATTTTTTTTGTTTCTTGTTGCGTTTTATGCCTCGAATCCATAACACCTCTTATTTTAGCTTGATTTTTAATATTAGGTTTAATGATAGTTATGTTTTAGTACATGTATGCATAGATCTATTACCTCGAACCATGATTAAGCATGTTTTAATGGTGGAAACCTTGAGTTGATGAAAATTGAGTATTAGATGATGTTTTGGAGATAGTTTTGAAGACAAACTAGAGTTGATGATGCTTGGGTTGTTATTTGAATGTATGTCAAAGATTAAAAATCTTGGAATCATAGTAAACATAAAGTTATAATGTTCGATTTTTCAATCCCCTGTTTTGTGTGTAACATTAGGACTCGAAACCCCAACTTTTAAACCTTACCATTTCCATGCTTAGATAGGTTATGTTTTAAGCTTCATTTTAATATGTCGATCGCTTTTATCCGATTTACGGTTTAGGGACCGTTTTAAGTAACGTCGTTTCGTGAACGAATCCTTACCCCTCGCGTAACTTTGAGACCATGTTTAAGGCCTTTAAAAGACTAATTGGATCACGAAACATTATGTAAGTTTGATTAGGAAGTTGTTAAAGTACTCGCGAAAGAGTCTCCTTAAAATGTTTAATGGTTAATCTTATAAAAATGGTGGAACTGAAGGTACACGAGCGACTAATGAAAATCGTTAAGCGTAGAAGCGAACGTTATGGTCTAAATGGGTAAAGTCTAGTTTCTTAAGCGACCAAGGATTAATTCCGGCTTATGTTATTGTTCATAGGTTACCGGACCCACTCTAAGCTTAAGTCTATCTCGAAACACTCAGGCAAATTTTCTATCTGTATAACTGTTGTTGTGATATTATTTATATATATGCATTATCTTGAGATAAGTGAATGATTATTATTAGCAAATCTTACGATATATTAAAGCATGTTGGTATGATATATATATATGCATGCCTGCTTTGAAATCTTGATATTTCATTGTCAATTCAAGTGTTTATAAACTGCATAATACCTATGCTAAAGATAAGTAGTAGTTGCGTATACCCTTAGTATATGGGACCCAAAGTTGAACATTTTTCCTAAAACCGGGAGGCGAGGTTCCCGAGTGTATTTTATATAATTTTCTATATTTATTAATCGAATAAGTTATATTCGATAGTTTTGAATAATAATCAAATATCATTTTCGATTATTGAAATAAGGATCTTACTTTCGTATAGGTATATCTTTTGTTATTAATTATCCGTTTCAAGTATTAGTTTCAAAACTTTTACTTCATTTATATTTATAAAATCTATTCTTTATTGGAATATTATTTAAAGAATAATATTCAGATATAGTTCAAGAAAAAGCATCAGAGTTCATCCCAATTCTTATATTCACGAGACAAGATGTAATTTGGGCGAGTTCGGTTTGAGTGTTCATCAATCGGGTTTAATATTTCGGAACTGATTTATTTTATTAAATCATCCTTATCCCAAACGCTTTCAAAAATGTTTCCAAGTCTTCAAAATGATTTTAAAAGTTAGAGTGTATCCCAAAACTTGTTTTCAAATTTAAGATCTTCCTTTCGAAAGGGATTTAAATACTCGCTCAAAAATCTGAAGGATCCGACTCCATGATGTATTTTTATATTCGCAACGAGGTTGCTGTTTTGATAAAAGAAAGTTTTGGTTACTTGCCCATATTCGGGAAGTAGTTGTATATATAATATTGTACCTATCAACGAGCTGTTATATGCTTGGGGAATGTCGATTAATTTCGGATTCCAATTATAAAGATAGGGTCTTCAAGGAACTTGAATGGTGTGGCACCTTGTATGCCAGAGTTAGTGTAAGAGACTGGGGGGCAGTCAATCAAAGTGTAGGAGGTTGTGGGACAGTACATCAAAGCGTAGGAGGCTGTGGGACAGTCCAGGATAATGCCCTCATTTGGTCAGGGTGATGACTCAAAAGGAATTTGTCCTTCTACTGGTAGAGAATTATAGAGAGTGATACATTACCTGATCAGCAAAGGTATCACGTTATTCCAGTGGTTTCTTTATTCCAAATGTATCTGAACAAAAACTTGTGTTTACTTTCACACAAAGGTTATAAAGAGTTTCTTCTCAAAATGATGTTTTGAAAATGAAGTATCTCGTAACTTCATCTTTTAAATGATATTTCAAAGATTGATTTTATACAAGCTTTATCTATAGGCATAATTGTTGCTTTTGTTTACACTTATTTTTCTATTCCTGTTCTTTTTCTTTTTCCCAGTGTTTTCAGTCTTGATCTCCTTGGTTGGTGTCTCAGTAACTTGATTCATTGAAGGCTTCTTTTCACATTCAATGATGGGAGTGGATTCTGCATCTTTCTTTTCTTTGTCTTCATCTACAATTTCTTGCTTGATTTCTAACTTTACTTCACTGAAATTTATTTCACAAGCTTTAAAAAAAGGTGCATTTACTCTTTTCAGCATCACAGGAACATCCCGGTTCTCAATTTCTTTTCCTTTGTTAGCTTTAGTTTTCCTGTGAGAGTTTAGGGCCTCATAGTCTAAACCAATAGCTATGTTAGCACATGGTTTGTTTTTCTAATGATACTGACCAATAAATTGAGATATATTCTTGAATGATTTGAGCTTCAAATGATTTTCTCAATTCATTCTCTCAACACTGCCTCCACTTCTCCAGCACACTTCAAATTGTTCATGAGGTGCTCATTTTTCTGTTTGACTATTTCAAGACCAACAAGCTGCAATTCTAGCTCATGTTTTTCAATCTCAAGCTTCTCATTGATTTTTGACAGTCTACTCACTACCTCAGTAGATGCCAGCATGCTTGTGTGGATATGAAACATCTCTACACTCATTTTCTCAACGATTTCTTTATATTGAGTGGAATTTAATTCAATTATGCTTAGAATTGGTACCTTTGATTTGGATGCAGATGATTCTCCTTGTTCTAGATCCATGAGAGCATAATTTCCATATGTTAGGCCCTTAGTCAACTGTAAAGGGGGGGTGAATACAGTTAATATAACCAATTTGACAAAGCTTTAACAAAATCAACAGTTTTTTATATTATTTGATAAAAACATATTACACATGTACTCTCTCGAAAGGATGAATAAATATCCTTGAGAGTTGCTAGGTTATGTGAAAGATATAACAACTCACAATGCTTATAGCATGAACCTAATATGTGCTTTATATAGAGCACAACTACCAATATATAAGGAATCTTATTCTATTAACAAGGAAACCTATACTATTACTTCCGAGATAAAGTCCTTCACCGCCTTGAACTTCCTGTTTCCTTTTCCTCATCGAAGATCAACTGATGTGACAAATACTGATTTCATCATCCATTAACATCATCATCCGTCGATATTGTTATCCGTTAAATATCAACATCCGTCAATGTCATCATCATCCATCGATGCAATCATCATCATACATCGATGCTTGTAATCATCTGTTGATGCTTCTGATAGTTTTTATTTGATATCATTAATTGCTCCTAACAATCTCCCCCTACTTGTTCATTATGGAATTATGGACAAGTTTCAATTGATGATGTCAAAACTATCTAAATGCAGGAATCAAGTATGCATATTTAATCTTGCTTCAGTGAATATCAGACTTTAACTCTTCATCCTGAACTGCTTCTTTAACTTGGGCAATGTCAGAGATTAGTTCCACTTTCTCAGCCCAGAATGCTTCCAGAAATCTTCCTTCTTTGACCATCTTGGATGATTTTTGCTTCAAGTAATTTTTTTCAGTATCAAGAGCTTGACTACTGTATAGATTAAATCTATCTGAGTTTAAGATTTAGATTCCTTAGATACTGACTCCATCTTTGGATTTAGTCTTTGAAATTCTTGACTTTTCTTTTATCTTCTCATTTCCTCTAAGCTTCATGTCAGCAGTTTCAATTCCCTTATAAATATACCTCTGGTAGGTCTATTGGAAGGATCATCTTCATAAAGTACTTGAGAACCAACAATAATATCACCATTTGCTATCTTCATAGAATTTTTAAAGTCTTCCTCCGTTTGCCTTAGATGTTCAAGATCAACTCCAGGATTTTCTTTTGCAAATGTTCTTTTACTCACCTCAGAATCAAATAATTGAATCTTTGGATCCTTGTAGAATAGAGTTGTCTTTCTTCCTTTAACTTATAGAGTTAAAGATATTGGCTTGCTTCAGCACCAACTTCTTTCTCCAGAATACCTTGGTCTTCATCGACAACAATTGTGACTTGTGAAGATACTTTCATTTTGGTAGTCACAGTCAATTATTCAACTCTTCTTTCATTCCTCTTGCTTTCTCTTCCTTGTCTATACTGAAATCTAGTGATTGCTTTTGATGAACCACTAACTCCAACTAGCTCTTCATCTCTTCTCCTCTTGCTTTCTCTTTTTTTCCCCTATTACCTCCATCAGAATTTTCATCATCAGTACCTATCAATGACAGTTGTTTGTATTTTAGATTTATCAATTTTCCCCCCTTTTTGGTATCATCACCAAGTAGTAGAGAAGAATCATCTCCATTGAATTCTGTACTTCTGTAAGTTGATCAGACATTCGAGCTTGATGAGCTTCCAATCTAGCTTGACTGGCTTCAATTGCAGTTTGTCTGGCAACTATTGGTGAAACTTGTTTCTGAATTTCCTAATGAGTTAGCAGCTTTGTAGCAATCAATGATTCTTTAATCTGATTGATTTGAGTAGTAGTTGCTTCATGAGCTGTGTGTAAGGATCTGACAACTAAAGTTGTTGCTTTCAGATGATTCAGTATATCAGGATTTGTAATCTTATGTTCTGCTTTTTCCAGATGTTCAACTGCCTGTGTTTTGGAAATAGGATACATACTATCTTTCCAATAAGCATTCCAGAGATTATCAGAATAATCCTGCTTCTTCTTAGCATCTAACTCTTTCATTTTCTGTTATCTCATATGCATAGGCATATCTTCAGGAAAGAAAAGATCATTCTCAAGATCTAACATAGCATTAGATACATGAGTTTCTTTACCATCATTAGATTCTTCAATAGTAGTTGGATCTTGCACTAATTTCTGAACTTTATTATCACCTTCAGTATGTAGAATAGAATGAGAAATTGATCCAGTGGCTTTAGAAGCTTCAACACCTTCAACAGTTATCTCCACATCTTCAAGTATTGTAGATAATTGAATTATAACTTCAACATTAACTTCCAGAACTTCAGTTCCTGTAACATGCTGTGATGATCCTGAAATGGATGAATCTTTACGAATGGACTATTGTGCTACTACATCTTCAGCAACAACAGGGATTTTTTCAGGTGATGGAAAAGTAAAATGAATGGACTGTTTTCAATAAAAATAAGGATTATCTCATGTGGTGGAATAGTAGAATGTATGGACTGCAAAAAAGTATCAATACTTAGATTTATAAGGAGATTAATAGCCTTTGATACATCAGAGTTTTCTTGAGATTCAACAGACTGTTGTTCAGCATTTGTTCCTTGATTACTCTGAGCATCTGCAAACATATAGCAAATAAAACTTAATCTCTCTATTCTTTTATAGTAGTCTCACTACTCCTAACACCACACATCTCATGACTTTCAATAGTCAGAGCTTCCTCACAAGGATTACTAAATCATATCTCTCATCTACCTCTCCTTTTGTCAGGAAGGGTCCTGCCTCTCTTAAATTCTATTTTTCTCTCAATCATTTCACACATCTCACAGAATAAGGCTCAGAAAGATTATCCTACAAGAATAAGAGGTGGCTAAAGAAGGGTGATCTGTGATCATACAGCTAGAGGTAGTCCTTAACTAAGGTCTAGATTTAATCATGCCAGCATGATTTATATCATGAAAAGCATACTATGAATGCTGAAAGAACTAAATTAGTATTTAAAATAAATGCTGATAAAGTAACACCATTATTTATACCTTGTGAATTCATAATTAGGCTCACAGTAGATATTGTGGTTATGACAGTTGTTGTTCATTAATAATGAGAACCTCCATTTGAATTGGAGAGGATTTCATCAGGTTACTGTCATGTACCATGATCTCAAACCTTTGTTCTTCTTGAAAGAACTAACACTTGAATATGTTTAATGAAAGCTATCACAGAGTCTTCAATAAGAACTGATGAAACCTATGTGTCTCTATTAGTATCATCAAGATCTACCTCGGCAAGTAGTCTCTAACCAACTAAATGATGTTTTTGAGTAGTGAACATAATTCAAGAATTATGACACTTGATTTTTGGCAACATTTGTGAAAAGAATTCAAGTGTTTCAGTTGTAAGAAGAAATTTAAGATATGAGATATATGAAATTTGAGATTGAGTGTGGACGACTTTCTTGATCAGAAAAAGGAAGTTTCAAAAGATTTTGAATTATAAGCAACACTCAAAGATTATAAATTTTAGTGATTAAGAATTAAATCTCCCCTTAAATCTTCTACTTTAACAACAGTTATTTCTTGTAGTGCTCAATCTGTACTGAAGTGTCACATGAACTCAAACAGAGATTAGTTTATTCATATGCACTATGAAAAATATCTGATATTTAGCATGCAGTACCGATTTAACATTTAACATTTAAGAACATTCAAGCATACATACAAGAAGTAAACAAATAGTCACTTAATGAAGCAAAATAAGATAATGTATATCCATTCATTCATGAAAAAGAAAAGTACAAGGCAGAAACAAGAAAATAGTCCTAACAAGAACTAGACTATTCCTAGAATCTATCCTAACTTTTTCTTCTTCATCTCTTCTTGCTTCATACCTACTCATGTTGCTGCTTATCTGTCATGTGGTTGGGGGTTGTGGCTTCAGATCCAGATTCTGTGTTTTTTCTTCTCCTTTGTCTTACATGGTTGATTAATCTTCAGATCTTTAACTTTTTGTACGTCAATAGCAAGCTCTGATACTAATTGTTAGGCCCTTAGTCAACTGTAGAGGGGGATGAATACAATTAATATAACCAATTCGACAAAGCTTCAACTGAATCAATAGTTTTTATATTAACTGATAAAAACTTATTACACATGTACTCTCTCAAAAGGATGAACAAATATCCTTGAGAGTTTCTAGGTTATGTGAAAGATATAAGAATGTCGCAATGCTTATAGGATGAACATATTATATGCTTCATATATAGCACAACGACCAATATATAAGGAATCCTATTCTGTTAACAACAAGGAAACCTATACTATTGCTTCTGAGATGAAGTCTTTCACCGCCTTGAAGTTCCTGTTTCCTTTTCCTCATCGAAGATCAACTGATGTAACAAATATTTATTTCATTATCCATTGACATCATCATCCATCGATATTGTTATCCTTTGAATATCAACATCCGTCGATGTCATTATCATCCATCGATGCAATCATCATCATCCGTCGATGCTTGTAATCATCCATCGATGCTTCTGATAGTTTATGTTTGATATCATCAGTTGCTCCTAACACCATATTCTTCACAATCATCCTCATCATCTGTATCATCCCAACTGAGTTAAACTGAGTTTTTCCTTTTCAATTGTTGTTGTTGTTGTTGGATATTTGACCCTTTCTCTTAAAGTACTTTGGCTTCTTAACCCTTATGTTAAAGAATTTCCTTGCAAAGTAAGCCATTGACTGGTCTATTTCATCCAGTTCATCAAGGGTATAGAATTCATCCTCCTCTAACTCCAATATGACTTGCTTCTGTGGTTCCTTATTTTTGTGCTCAATAGATTGAACAATTGGTGTTGAGCTTCTAGTTCAACTTCAGATGTTTCGCTGCCATTGGCAACCAAGGCACTGGTTCCATCAATAACATGTCCTTGAACAGCTCTCACTGACTTCCTCTGTAATATTTCCAGCTTATAGGTCTTTAAAATCCCATACAAGACTGCCAGAGTCATTCTACTTAAATCTCTCCCTTCTCTAATAGCATATATCTTTTTGTCCAAATGATCAGGAAGGGTGAACAAGAATTTAAGGTTGACCTCTTCAGCTTCATAATATTTGTCATGAAGCTGTAAATCATTTATCGACTTATTGAACTTTTCAAAAACTTTAGTTATACTTAGTCTTAGCCATAAAAACCTTATAGTATGACACCAAGATCCTTTTTTTGATTAGATCTAACCTCTTCTGTTCCCTCACACAGTATTTCTATTTTCTCCAAAATCTGTTTAATAGGCTCACAATTAATTATACTATTATACATCATATTATCAAGAGACCTAATCAATATGAGTTGTAAGCTTCTATCCAATGAAACCTTTTCTTTTTCATGCTCTGTGTAGGTTGAGGGATCTTTAGGTGCAAAATGTGCAGGTAGGACCATGTCTTCATCTGTAGATTCAGGAACCCTTTTCATAGAAATAAAAGGTCCATTTTTTGAGAATCTGAATGCACATGGAGTTGGCCATCCTTATGAACAACATCATTTTCTTCTTCCATAGTGTGTAGTTGATCTTGTCAAAGACAGGTATTTTGATACTGCTTAATTTCTGAGCACTCATTCTTTGAAGATCTTTATCTGTTTTCTTTTAGATTTTGCTCTGATACCACTTGTTAGATATTGAGTGCAATCAAAAATTACACAAGGGGGGTAAATGTGTTTCTTGGATTTTAATCCTTTTTTTGAAAGTATTTTGCTTAAGTTGAACAAAGCAAATATAAACTTGTAGAGATAAATTATAAGACAGTTAATAAACGGAACAATTTATACAAAACTCACTTAATTGTATTATTCAAGTTTGTCTTGCTATAAATTTGTGTTCTAAAAAAATAAGAACTCAGCTACAAATCTTGAAAGAGAATACAATTTTTTTCTAGATTTGTTTGTTACTTTTAAACTAAGGGCCCGTGCATGCTTTATAGACCAACATCAAGGGTTTACAAAACTTGCACTAAAATGTACTAACACAGTTTGTAAAGCTATCTTGTCTATTTTCTTTTCCGGTGTTAGCAAATATGTGAAGAATCTTGTAGGTCTGTGACCATCCTTTGTCAGTGAATCTTGGCCCTTGATCTTGTATTTTTCAAGTTGCTTTTGTAGTCTTTCCAATTCAGTGAATGAATTGTTTATTGACTGATAATCTTGAATCTTAAACTTGTCTGTATTCTGAATTTGAGATAGTTTGTCGAGATTTTCTTTTGTTTTATAGAGAAGTGACATATCGATAAGTAAAATGATTTATCGATATCTTGAGTTCTCTACATGTAAATTTGGTTTGTCGAGGTCTCTAGTTCTCTACATGTAAAATAACTTATCAACATCTCCCATTCTCTACAGAGGCTTTTAACTTGTCGACATCTTGAGTTCTTTACAAGAAGATTTTGACTTGTCGTTATCTCTAGATCTCTTCATGCAGAAATGACTTTTCGATATCTCTGAGATCTCTACATCAAGAATTTGACTTTTCGATATCTATGAGATCTCTACATGAAGAATTTGACTTGTCAGTATCTCTGAGATCTCTACATGAGGAAATGACTTATAGATATCTCAAGTTCTCTACATGTACAGGCATGTCTTGCACAACAACATCAACTTCAATATTGAATGGAATCACTCCTTGATTCAAAATGAAGTATTTGCAGCCAAATTCATGAGGAAACCTCCATATTGATTTTTTTCAAATACTTGATTGTCCAAAGATATATTTTGAGATGAGCCTGTGAAGCAAATGGATTCCTTCTAAAGATATATGATTATCTTTAATATTTGAAGTATTGATCTTCCTGCTTCTCTGAGTTATCCTTTGTTCTTTCAATTGTTCCATTCTTCTGTGAAGTCTTTGAAACGGAAAACTCATGAGTTATTCCTTCCCTTGCATAGAATTCCATAATGTCACATATGTTAGCTTTATTGGCCCCTGTATTTGAGAGCTCTGAGAATATCCAGGTAAGCATTGAGATAACATAAGTGAGCTTAGAGTGGAATTTCTTCAGGTGCAAAACATGACTTGATCCTTGTGGATTCACATGTAGGAACTACAGGTGATTATTAAATAATGACTTTATCTTCTTCCTGTGTAGAATCTTCTTCTTCTCATCAAATTGATAAGTATCGATGAGACCCTTCAATTGAGACAACCCTTTATGTTCTACCGATTCTTCATCCTTGTTTATCTTGATGAGTAGACAAATCATTGATTCAACATCGTTTGAGGTGAGATCAGATGCATACACATTTCCTTTTATCTTTCTGGATAAAAGGACCTTGTTATCATTTTGGTTAATGACAACACATGCCGCTTTTTCAAAAATAACTTTAAAGTCATTATCACATAGTTGGCTGACACTTAGAAGAATATGCTTGAGTCCCTCAACTAGTGCTTTGTGTTAGGAGCAATTGATGATTACAAACAGAAACTATCAGAAGCATCAACGAATGATTACAAGCATCGACGGATGATGATGATATCGACGGATGATGATGACATCGACGGATGTTGATACGGATAACAATATCGACGGATGATGATGTCAATGGATAATAAAATAAGTATTTGTCACATCAGTTGATCTTCGATGAGGAAAAGGAAACAGGAACTTTAAGGAGGTGAAGGACTTTATCTCAGAAGCAATAGTATAGGTTTCCTTGTTAATAGAATAGGATTCCTTATACATTGGTAGTTGTGCTCTATATAAAGCACAAATTAGGTTCATGCTATAAGCATTGTGAAATTGTTATATCTTTCACATAACCTAGCAGCTCTCAAGGATATTTGTTCATCATTTCGAGATAGTACATGTCTAATAAGATTTTATCAGTTAATATAAAAACTGTTGATTTTGTTAAAGCTTTGTCGAATTAGTTATATTAACTGTATTTACCCCCTCTATAGCTAACTAAGGGCCTAACAATTGGTATCAGAGCTTGCTATTGACGTACAAACAGTTTAAGATCTGAAGATTAATCAACCATGTCAGACAAAGGAGAAGAAGAAACACAAAATTTGGATCTGAAGCCACAACCCCCATCCATATGACAGATAAGCAGCAACATGAGTAGGTATGAAGCAATCAAGGTGCCTATCCTGAAGATATATAAATAAATCTGGAAAGTCGGGATGGCCATGTGTTTAGAAGCCACAGATCCTGAATATATTTGAACATAATCTATGATGGTCCTCACAAACCAATGAAGGTAGCTGTCTCGGTTGCAGGAGAACCAGAGAAGATGATAAAAAAAGACAGGAAGGACTACTCTCCTGAAGATATCTCGTATATCATGAAGGATGCTAAGGTCAGACACATCCTGCACATCAGTCTTGATAGTGTTATGTCCAATAGAGTTATTAGATGTAAGACAACAAAAAAGATATGGGATGCTTTAGAAGTAAAGTGTCATGGTATAATTGCTATTAAGAAGAACATGAAGACAGTACTTACTCAAGAATATGAGCACTTTGACTTAAGAGACAATGAGTCCTTAATTGAGATCTATGACAGATTTTAAAAGTTGTTGAATGACTTATCCCTTGTCGACAAATAATATGATTTGGAGGAGTCAAACCTGAAGTTCCTACTTGCTCTCCCTAAAAAGTGGGACTATAAGGTCACATCAATAAGGGATAATTATGAACTTGATGAAACTCCTCTAGATGAGATCTACGGAATTTTGAAAATTCATGAACTAGAGATGGAGCAAAAAAAGCAAGAGGAAAGGATCAAAAGCTAGACCAGTTGCACTCAAAGTTGAAGAGAAGCCAGCGGAGAAACCTAGGAGGAAAAGCTACTCAAAAAGGAAAGCCATGATTTCTAAGTCAGATACTGGATCATCAAATTCTAATAATGACTCAAATCCTGATACTGAATTAGATACTGATAATGATCACAACTACAATGAAGATATAGATCAAATGGCTTCCCTACTACTTAAAAGTTTCAAGAAGATGGTCTACAAGAACTTCAGGAAAGGGAGAAGATTTTCCAGAAAAGGTTTCAGTTCCTCAAACTCTGATAAGATGAACAACAGAAGATAGAAGGAATCAGGATCTGAAAAACTCGACAAGTCAAAAGAGAGATGTTACAACTATGATGGAATCGGACACTTTGCAGCTGACTGCAGAAAATCCAGAGCTGAGAAGAAACAAGCTTTGATCTAAAAGAAGAGAAATCGGGATGATTCATCAGACTCAGATGATGGGATCCATGGAAAATGCTAATGCTGAGGCCGACAATTCTGAATTAAAGGTACCTTAATCTACTTTTGCATTTGATACTGAAGATATCTATGAATTAAGATTATTTCTTAAGTCTCTGCATGTTAGTTTTAGGGATCAAATCTTAGAGATCAATAGAATCAAGAGTGAGAACTCTGTGCTTAAGAAAAGAAATGATTACCTAGAAACTGAGTTGTTTTCCATGCTAGAAATTCAAAAAGAAAGAGATAATGTTGTTTATGTCAAAGAAATATTGTTAGGAAAACATGCTTATCTAGAAAAGGAGCTAGCTAAAGAAAGATAAGTCATTAAACTTTGGACTAACTCAGGAAAAGCAACCCAGGAAATCTTAGAGAATGGATGTTGGTGATCAGGATTAAGATATTCACCTAGATCTAATTATGATAAGAAAAGTGGAGAAGAAAATGAGAAAACAGAACCAATAAAAACTGATATTCATGTCAAATTAAACAAGGTTCAAATAAACACCATTTGAACCTTGTTTAACATTACATCTAGAAAAGCAATACTCAAAAATACAAATATACTTTCTTAGCCGCCGCTGATCGGTTGACTACCATTGACGGCTATCTTTCGGCCCTCTCCGGGCTCTGTGATTTGTTCTGTGGTCATCTCTCTTCACCCTCTTTCAGATGTAGGGGGTCTTGGTTTGGTATGTCTGGTTTGAGTTTCTCCGATGTCGTAAGCTTCTTGGAACTCCGGCCGTTCTGGGTCGTTGAGCTCGAATGAGTTTTTTCGTGTGTTTGTGCTTAGGTTGAACCACCACGTCGTACAAATCTATATGATGATCTTCGTCTTAATGAAGTTGATACTTTATCCATGGATTCTGGTCGCGTTGTTGCTCCGGTTGCTTCGCCGGAATCCCCTAATGAAGCTACTTCCACCCATCAAAATCCTACCTAAGGTACTTTCTCCAACACTCAAACTTCTTTTGCTAATTTGCAACATGATATTGCCGTTTGTAATGGTATTCTCTCTATTGTTACTGCTGTGGATACCATTGTTTCCGGTGATCCGTTGTTGGCCGTGAACCCAGTTAACCTGGTTGTGAGCCCTGTAGTGAACCCGGTTGTACGCCCTGTTGTGAACTCGGTCCTGAACCCGGTTGTGGACCCTGTGAACCCGGTCGTTAGCCCAGTTGGGAACCCGTTCATGGACCCAGTTACTAACTCAGTTACAAACCTAATCATAAACCCTACACACTTGCAAGCTCATAAAGTTGCTTCGTGGTCCTCTTTGGTGACAAAAAATAATGCTACACCAAATACTCTCGAGGCCAATGTCACCTACCATGAAGATGGAACAACTTCAATCAGTCCGCCAAAGTCATTTATGGTTCAAGCAAAGAAACAGTGGGAATCAAGCCTCATAGACCATTTTATTGGGGATAATTTTGATTTCAATTTTTTTCGGGACCATGCTTTAAAACTATGGAAGAATTATGGCCTTACTCGTTTCTATTATAATTCGAAGGGGTACTACACCTTTCGGTTTAAGTCCATAGCTGAGAAGGATCGTATTTTGAGCCTAAATTCGGTCTCTTTCGGGGGGAAAACTCTTTATTTGTTACCTTGGATTGAAGGATCAACTTTTAGGAATAATCCTATTATTAGTGTGCCATGTTGGATTCAGTTGGTTGATGTCTCTCACTCATATTGGTGTGAGGACGGCTTGAGTCTTATTACTAAAGCGGTGGGTCAACCCCTTAAGTTTGATAATGTTACTAATAAGTTTGAACTAATGAAGTACGTGGGTATCCAAGTTGACTTGGTTTACACGGTTCCATGACCCGAGTCGGTGTGGGTTCCTATCTTGAATAACAATGGTGAGGAGAAGCAAGCTCGGGTTCATGTCCTTTATTCACAACTACCAGCCTCATGCTCTATTTGCAAAGCTTTTGGCCACTCTCAAGCCCGCTGCGAAAAGAACCCAGTTGCTAAAAATATTCGTGAAAACAAAGTTCTAAAGAAGGGTGTGAAGACGTCGTTCTTAGGTTGTGATGTGGAAAATGATCCGGAGATTGAGCCGGGTGAGTTGGTTAACAAACACATTCATTTTGATGAACTTGATGATGAGGAGGATATTGCTTTAGAAGATGACATTATTGGTGATTACATAAGGCAATCGGTGATGGATGAACTCCATGATGTGTTGTTGTTCGACAAAGCTAGAAATTTGGCTGTGTCTTCGGACTCGGAGTCGACCCAGGGCCCCCAAGTCGACCCTGCGATGGACTCTACCGAATCTATCAACCCAACTGTTCGGGTTGTTGTTGTTGGTCTCGAAGCTCCTTTTGTTCTTGAGCATGTGGATGACCCTAAATCACCAGGGTTGGCTTCGGTTAGTACGCTAACCAGCCTTGTGTCAAAGAAAAAGAACAGGGGTCGTGGACGGGCTAAGCAAGGTCCCCCACTGAACTAACCTACTAGCTCCCCAGCCTGTGTTTAATCTCCGGTAAAGAAAGGAAAAGTTGTTGATATGGATGATGATGGTTTTATCAAAATTCAATCATGAAGAAGCATAAGGTCGCAAGGTAACGCGACTAAAACCCGAACTTTTTAATGAATTTTACTTTTTGGAATGTTCGAGGGCTAAATAAGTGTTACCATCAAAAGGAAGTGGTTGATTTAATTTCGGTTCATAAATTAAGTTTGGTTGGTCTTCTTGAAACTAGGGTGAAAATGAAGAATGCTAATGCTATTTCGAAAAGAATTTGCAAATGGTGGAGTTGGTCATTTAATTACTCTTCGCACTACAATGGTCGAGTTTGGGTGGGCTTCGACCCAAGTGTTTGGCGTGTTGATGTTATCTCATCTAGCGCGCAACATATTACTTGTAATGTTTTGTTTATTGAAAAGAACTTGTCTTTTGATGTAACCTATGTTTATGCTTTCAATAAAGGCCCCAAGCGGGTGGATCTTTGGAACTACTTGCAAACTGTTATTACTTATTTTCTTTGGGCTGTCTTGGGTGACTTTAATTGTGTGGTTGATATGGATGAGATTCAAGGGGGTCGGGATCATTGGACGTCCGAAATGCAAGAGTTTAAGGATGCTATCTTAAGCTCGCATTTGGACCATCTACATTGTGTGGGTGAACCCTTAACTTGGTATAATAATAGGCCCCTTGCGCCGATATTTAAACGTCTTGATCATTGCCTTGTGAACTCGCATTGGTTTCATTCTTACAAGGAATCACTTCTTATATCTCACGGTCGAGGCATCATGGACCACTGTCCTCTCTTGGTTAAGGTCCCTCTATAATGTCTGAGAAATATTATGTAATTATTTTTATCAATAAATAATCATTATGTGATTTTATGAGAATTTGGTGAATTATTTGATGATGAATAATAATATTTGAATGTTTATTTTTGATAAAATTAAAATATTTTAATTTTTAATTATTCAGAATTAAATATAGATAATTTTGGTATTTTCTGGTAATTTTTGGATTGATGTATGATTTTATAAGAAATTATAGAATTAATAATGATTATTTGTACATAATTATAAAATTAATTTTTGGAATCAGGAATCGTCCCACTTCAACCGTTTTTGCATTTTTACAACCCGAAACTCTTCTGAAAACTCCTTCTTAACCTAATATGATAATTCTGAACACTTTTCGTGTTTTGACTTTTTCGATCCGGGGTACGGTTTGACCTGTACGAGTCCCGGTGTGAAATTTTCGATACGCTAATCATTTTATATATCGATAAGAATCCATATTCTTAAAAGGCGAAACATTATTATCTTATTTTTGTATAAAGTGCTTTATAAGAGGATCTGTTTTGATAATTATCCAAATCGGGTATTAAAATTGTATCATTATATAGTAACTTAGCGGCTAAGTAACCTATTTTCGGACTCGATATGTAAATATAATTATTGAATTATTAAATAAATAAAATATGTGATGGTTCTGTCAGCTATGTGTCGCTGTAGTATTAATTGTTTGTGATTTGTTGGATGCGAAGATTAATTTTATAATTAATTATCGAGTTGTATGAACTTAATTCATTTTTAAAGTGATTTTATTGAATATTTATTTTTATAATTGCCAAAATTGTTTCTAAAATTATTTTTGTCGCTTTATAATTTTATTTATTATTTATAGGAGTTTATAAAATTTAGAAATCAATATTTTATTGATTATTTATCTCTAAATGATTTTCTGATTGCATTTAATTGTAAAATCAATATTTAATTCCAAGATGTTTCAAAATACATGAAAATTTTATTTTATTAACTTTTAAATATTTCGAGAATTTTAAAATTATTTTGGAAATTTTATGGCTTTTATTTACCTGCACCTTTGTTCGTTAAATTGTTAAATACGTATATAAATTGCATTTCAAAAATGTTTTAAAAATTATGAGAATTTTAATTTATCAGATTCTGATTATTTCAGAAAATTTAAAGAGTGTTTTGGAATTATTCTGATATGTTTCGATTCACAATGATATCGTTAATAATTTAATTCGGGTCAAAACAAGGATGAACAATGGGGAAAAAAATATGATGAATAAACAACATATATTTGCCCCAAAATTTATCCTCCTCCTTGCTTAATCTCTCGGACTCTCATCTCCCTCATCTCTCTAACCCATCTCTCTCTCCCTCCCGCTGCTCCCTCTCTATCTCTACATCTCTCTTCCTTATCTTTCCCTTCGATTTCCCCTGTTTCTTCCTTCTCTCTGTTCTTTTTTTCCCCGACTGTCCTACGATTCCCTTTCTTTTCCGGTAGATTTTTGTCAGTCAGATTCCGGTTGGTTTCGATTTTGTTTTCGCTTGTTGATGTACATATACATACGTGCTTGGTATATGTGTGTGTTGGTGTGTGTTTGTGATTATGTGTGTGTGTGTTTTGCGTGTGTGTGTATCGATGGTGTTTGTGTGTGTGAGTGGCGCGTGAGGCGCGTGTGGGGGTGGTGACTGTTAGTTTGCTGTGTTGTTGCTCCTGTGTTAGTTCGGTTATTTTCTGATTTAGTTCGGTTTCTGCAGGCATTTAATTGATGGATTTTCGTGAAATAAAATAAATTTGTGCGGAAAATTCTTAATAATTAATTGGTGGGATTCATGTTGGAAGCCCGTTATAAACGGGAACCCACGAATTTTACCGCCGTCGGCGATGAGCCTCAGCGAGCCGACGGTGGGCAATGATGATTTTTATCTAAGTCCTACATTTATAAATTAAATAAATTAGTTCGTGATATTAATTACGATACGAAAACGAATAATAATTAATAAATTGAATTCATATTGGTGGTTGGGATTGATGAATTGGATTGTGGACTGCACTGTATTGTGATTGTTGTTGTGTTTTGACGTCGATTTGATTTCGACGGGTAGGCCGATAAACAAAGGAGACGCTGCCCGATTTTCTAGGAAATTGATTCCGAAAATACGGGAGTGTAACCCGAAATTATTGGAGACGTCGAATAACCATATACACTTATATTATATGAACTCAAGTGCGATTGAGATAAAATCATTTATAAATAATCGATTGCCCTGTTTTTCAAAATGACGAGTATATGTCCTTTCTGAAAATAAATACCGAACAGAGTTTCGAAGATGTGAACCATAATTGCTATGTGTATTTCAATAATACGTATAAATATGAGTTGGGTTATGAAATCATATGAGTAGAAGTGATTGCGATTTGATGTTAAGCTTAAGCGATTATCTGAATTAGGGTATTTCAACCCTGTAGGTCCTAGACGGAAAACCCGAGTATCAACATCGGACTATGAATGATCTAGTGATTAGATGTCGAGATCAACGAAGTTCTAATCGAAGGGCCTGAGTGTTGGGATCGTATCCAAAATGGAATAGTAGTTTGATGATAAAGCCGAATGTTCAAGTCGAATCAAAGTCAACTAGTAATAGTGATTAAAGCTTATTGAGGCAAGTATTCCAGAACTTTTTTTTAAAATACTGCAATTATTTCTTCATTCCTATTCTAAGTTCAGAATAGTTAAATGCTTTATATTTCGCTGCAATTACTCTGATTATGCCTATTCCTTTCATTATTATTCATGTAATTCGATTGCTCTCTTGAGCAAATACCCATTCTTTTGGGTTATTTACGAACTCTGAATTGGGATGTTTTGAATTCAAAATGATTTGACATCAAAACACTCTACGGGTTGGCTGGTTATTGTGAGGACCAGTGATGAGCTGGATCCTATGGGCCGGGAATGGACCGGACCCTTGGGCAATAGAGCCTAGGTACCTGAATGGATCTATACGGTTGGGTATAGATCTACACTATATCCGGACTGATCAGCAGGGTATAAGTGTGAACTACTGTCTAGTCTAATTTGTTGTTGATCACCATTAACGGCATTCTCTCTCGAAAAGTTTTATGATTCCAAAACCGGACGAAACCCTGATTTAGGAGATGAATCTGGGAATCTGGGATTTATAAGTAAAGGCTGGTAACAGCCAACATTTATTCACTCAACTTCCTCGAATAATTAAAACTGTTTAAAATTGTTTAGAGATTTTGTCCGAGAATTTTCCTTTGTTTTTGATATTTGAAACTGAAATTATATACTCGCTGGGCATTTTTGGCTCACTCTTGCTTTGTAAATTCTTATTTCTGCCAGAAACAGATAAGGATAAAAGTGAATAGCTTTGATAGACAGCAGAAGTTAGAGAAATCTCCGCTGCGAGAGGTTGAAGAAGTTAGAAGAATATGACAAGAGAATTAGTACAGATGTATTTGCACTTGTATTCTAGTTGTTGTAAGTTGAAGAAGTTTAGATTCTTGTTTCATACCATAACTTATAAATGGTCCGGATTCAAGGGGTTAATTGAATATTATTTTATTTTATGTAAAAATTGTTTCGTGACACCAAATCTTGACCCCGAATTTGGGTTGTTACAAGTTGGCATCAGAGCTACAGGTTATTGGTCACTGAAATAAGAACAGGTGAGAGTAGGATAAGAGTAATAGGTCGTATGAGATAGGAAAGACCTTATGTATACTCAGGTTAAGTTGAGTTGAGTGCGAATTAGGGTTAGCAGATTCGATACGGAATGTGTAAGCTAGGATTGTTGAGGGAAGTGCAAGGCTTTATCGTAACGCTATAGGTATATTGAGTTCTCAGATCCTACAGTAATGAGGAATCGATAGATCGATGGAGACTGGGTATGTTACCCTACTTTTCATGTGGTTTTGAAGAATATGCGATCGATTCTTGTGAGAATTTGTGTAAGAGAAGCTACGATTTAACTTAGATTTAGATAGTAAGGACGACCAAACATTTGATTTTCAAAATTTTAAAATGAGAGTTCGAAAAAGATTTTCTTAATCAACTTTTAGAAAATTTTTGCATAAAATAAGTTTTACAATTTAGTTGTCGAATACTACTTAAGTTCTTGTTATCATAAATAGGTAACGCCCTAAAAGGATAATGGATCTCGACTCAGCATCGTTAGTTCGAAGGAACAAGTAGACCCACCAGCAGGGAGAAAGTTTAAAAGTTTTCCTTGAAAGACAAACATAAAATTTTGTTTAACAATATAAATAACTGAATTAACATGTTAAAAAATTAATTACCCAATTTATAAGATTATTAAAATTTAGCGAGACTCGTAATTCGAACGAACAGTGGATGATTAGAGATAATGAAAGAATCTTCCAGATGATTGGAGAAGAATCGTATTTCTATCGACGAAGTCGAGACATTGCGGGATTAATGGTTATTCTACGTAGCATAGATGAAACCGAAAGTAGTGATTATGAATTTTGTAAAGGACGCGATTATAATCAAATCATTAAAGCAGTTTATGTGGAGGCAATTCCAGACGACATTCCGAAGTTATAATGTGACCTAAACGGTGAACTCTCATTCGAACGGTTCTTGAAGGCATACGTAAGTAAAGCGTGGAAGGTGATTAACACTGACATTCTTTCTTCTAATACAATAGCATATGTTCTTCTGGATTCTTGAGTGCGTATGAGTTCTTCTGTGGATAAATCATATGAGGCGAAAATGAAAAAAAAATATTGTATTCCTTCTGAATTATTTCGTTTCTCAAATTATTGATTCCTGATTGAGACAAATAGTGTTTTGGTATGATGCTTTGTCAAAATAATGAAGAGTCAGGTGGGACGCCACCTAATCATGTGCTGTATTCCATATAGTATGAAAGACTGGCCATCTTGAGTACGAATATGGTTGTCTCATTTACATCTAAATCTTCACTCATTCTTCTTCCTTTAATTTATTGACTTACTAATTCTTCCAACTGTTTGTTGCATTGTTATTTCTTATCCGGTTCTTTTCTTTCAAAATCTTATTCACAAACTCGGGTTGACTGGTTACAATTAGGAGATCGAAAAAACAAGTTTTTTTAGCAATCAGACTAAGGTTAACTGGAACAAAAACAAAATCATGTCTATAAAAAATTCGGCCGCTGATTTCGTTTATGGTCACAAACAGGTTTCGAGTGTCGCTGTTGATTACTTCGAGAGCACTTTGGGTCAATCCTCTCACCATCCTTCGATTGCTCTCGATGATATTGATTTCCTTAGGTCGCTCAATTTCAGGCGACTTTCCTCACTATGTCGGTCATTAATGAGAAAATTCTTGATAATCTTAAGTCTATAAAGCATGGGAAAGCTCCCGGGCCCGATGGCTTTAATGCTGAATTCTTTCTACACTGTTGGGATGTTGTTGGGGCTAATTTATGTGAAGCTATAAAAAGCTTCTTCATTTCTGGAAAGCTCCACAAAGCTGTTAATTCAACTAGTATTTCTCTGGTTCCAAAAATTACTTGTCTTTCGGTGATTACGGATTTCAGGCCTATTTCGCTGTGCACCACTGTTTACAAGTGCATTTCGAGGATTTTGGCTTTGAGGCTAAAGCATTTGATGCCCACTATTATTGATTAAGCTCAGACGGCTTTTTTTTCGGGTCGCTCGATTTTTGATAATATCATTTTAGCTCAAGAGTTGTTTCGAGGCTACACTTACTTGACAGGTACTCCTAGATGTGCCTTGAAAATCGGCCTCCACAAAGCTTTTGACTCGATCCACTAGGATTTTGTGATTGCCACTCTTCAAAAAATGAACATGCCTTCTTTATTTGTGGGTTGGATTAAAGAATGCATTTCGTCTACTTGGTTCTCGGTCAAGATCAATGGTTCTCTTAATGGTTTTTCAATGGGGCGAAAGGTCTTCGACAAGGTGACCCCTTGTCACCCTACTTATTTTCTCTCACCATAAATGACTTATCGGGTCTACTTAATAAGGTGGAATATTCTTTTAATTTTCATTGGAAGTGCAAAGATATCAAGCTCAATCATCTATTCTTTGCGGACGACGTCCTATTTTTTGCTCGTGGGGACAAGGACTCGATTGCTCATATAATGAATTATATTTTGAAGTTTTCTTCGCTTAGTGGCCTTCACCCAAGTTTACACAAGAGCACTTCATTCATCGCGTGTTGTGATCCTTTTTTGGTCTCTTGGTTCCAGTTGATCTACAATGTGCCTTTGGGGTCTTTGCCTGACAAATTCCTTGAAGTCCCCCTCATTTTGAAGGAGCTATCCAATAATTACTACATGCCTTTGCTTCAAAAAATTACTTCGAGAATTGATACATGGACTAATTTTCTGCTTTCGATGGCAGGTCGTGCTCAGCTTCTTAAATCGGTGATATGTGTCACATAATCTTTTTGGACTTGTCATTTCATTCTTCCGAAGTTGGTTCATAAGAGGCTTCGGTCACTTTGTATTCAGTTTCTGTGGAAGGGCAACTCTATGGCTATTGGTGGTGCTAAAATTGCTTGGAATCTTGTTTGTTTACCTTGCCTCGAGGGTGGCCTTGGATTGAAGTGCCTAGTCCAGTGGAATTATTCGCAGCACTTGGTCCATCTATGGCAACTCGTCGCTAATAAGGGCTCGTTATGGGTCCACTGGGACCGTACCACAGTCCTGAAAAAGAACGATTTCTGGACTATGAAAGTGCCTTCTGATTGCTCCTGGTTCTGGAGGCGTCTCTTGAATCTGAGAGACGTTGAAAAAATGCATTTAAGGTACAAGATTGGAAATGGTTCGTATTTCAATTTTTTGCTCGATCCTTGGTTTAAGGGCTCGCCTATTGCGTTAGGCCTGACAGACCCTGTGATTGCTTGTTTGCGTTCGAGCCATGCTGCTGCAGTCAGTCATTTTATTGACTCGGGTTCTTGGGTATTTCCAGATGTCAACATGAGTCAGCATCATGCTTCTAGGGCCTTCTTGGTTTGGAAAGTTCATTTTTTGGATCCAGGGTTCGACCTTCAGAGTCTAGATCGGGTTTTTTAGGGTGGAGAATTTAAAATTTCTACGGTTACAGTTTGGCACTCGCTTCGGACACGTGCGAGTGAAGTAGATTGGGGTCTTGCGTTATGGTTTAAGGAAGGAGTTATTCGTTATGCTTATACGAATTGGCTCCTTTGTCATGACAGGCTTTACACTAAGACAAGGCTTCATTCTTTTGGCATTATTACAGATGAGCAGTATAGTTTATGTATTTCTGGAATGGAGAATTCCTCTCACTTGTTCATGGATTGTCCTTACTCGCAGTTTGGTCTCACGGCTATCCTTTCTCCGATACAGTTCGATGGTTGTTTGCAAGGGGGTTTCTCTTGGACTCAAATTCTTGTGATGGCTGGTCAGATCCAAGATGAAGGAAGACGTATCATTACTCTGCTATTTCTGCAGATCTTTTCCTATTTTCTATGGCGAGACCGAAATTCAATACTGCATGACTGTGGCTTACAGAACCCGGTGCTTTTCGTTGATGGCATTAAAAAAGAAGTGTGTGCTAAATTGGCTTCCTCATCATGGTTCTCCAAATATTTATGTAAAAATTCCTATTGTAATCTTTGGATTTTCTAGTTCTTTAGTTCATGTAGTAGGCTGTTCAGGCTTGTTTTTGTCGCCTGTTGTTCTTGGCCTTTGGCACCCGTCTCTTCGGGAAAGCTTTCTCCTTGTAATCTGCTCTAGATTACTTGGAGATAGCTCTTTTTGCTGTATATCCATGTAAGCCTTTTTCTTTATATAAATATCAATTTAGCAAAAAAAACCATTAAGTTTAATTCTAGTGCTAATTCTGTTATGTCAATTCATGAGGAAGGTACTTGTAACGACTCGTATATTTTTAGTATCATTTATATATGTAATTATTGAATAATTAAATGAATAAAATATGTATATGGGTTATGTCAGCGGATTATTGCTTTGTTATTATGTATATGTGATTATTAGTGTATGGGATTGAATTGCGTGGTTAATTATTGGGTGGTATGATTTTGTTTCGCTTTTAAAAGTGATTTTATTACAGTTTTATTTTTCATAAATATGTGGATTGTCTATAAAATTGTTTTTATGGTTTTATAATTACAATAATTATTTTTGGGATTTTATAAAATTTAGAAACCAATATTTCATCAATTATTTACCCTTGTATGATTTTCAGATTGCATTTATTTGTAAAATCCATATTTAATTCTAGAATTCTTCAAAAATTATGAAACTCATATTTATTTAAGTTTAGAATATTTCGAGAATTTTAAAATTATTTTGGGATTAATTTCACCTACGCGTTGATTCGTTTAACTGATAAAAGCGGGTATAAATTGTCTTTCAGAAATTATTTTAAAATTACGAAATTTATGTTTTTATAAACTTCGGGATATTTATAACATTTTAAGACTTTTTTCCTGATTTTCTGAATTTGTTTTAAGTGTAGCTCGGATCGTTAATCGTAAATGAGGGTATGAATTGCGTTTCAAAAATGCTTTAAAAATTATAAATATTTTATTTTATTAGTTTCGGGATTTTTAGAAAATTTTATGAATATTTTCTTAATTTTATGAATTTGTTTTATTCACACCTTGGTTCGATAAATTGTGAAATGCGGTACATAATTAAGCTCTCGGGTGTTAACTTGTACACGTGTCTCGTTTTTGTTAAGCAACAGATACGTGGCAGGTAATTGGCTAAGCAGAAGAAAGAAATAATATATATATATATAAAAAAACAACAGAACTCTGTCTCTCTCTTTATTCCTTCATCTCTCTCCCTCGATTGCTCTCATCCCCCTCTGTTTCTCCGGTTTCCCCGCAATCACCGCCATGTTTTTCTGGTATTTCCCCTGGTACCGTCGTCGGCCATGTTTCTTCTTTCCGGTAACCCTGAGCTGCCGTTCTATTTCCGGCAATTCGCCGCCTGTCACCCTATTGTTTCAGCCGCTTGTTCTCAGGTTTTTCTTATGCAAATATATACACAAACGTGCACGTGTGTGTATGCATGTATATTTATCTTTATGCTTCTGAAAATCTGCAGTGCTTGTGTGATGAATCTGTTGCTAGCTGCCTTGAATTTGTTCGAATTGTTTAAAGGAAATCCGAATGAATTATTTATGGTTATCTGAATCATTTGGTTATTGAAATTATTATTTTTATTTATTCTTGCAGGAAAAAAAATTATTGATTAATATTCGTGATGTAAATAAATATTATGCGGGAAATTAATATTTAATCGGTGAAATTTATTTGGAAACCCGACTCGTGTCGGGCACCAATAAATTTTACCGTCGTCAGTGATGAGCCTCGGCGAGCCGACGGTGGATTGTGATATTTCGCTGAGTCCTATAATTAGAAAGCAATATTTAACATTTAATTCGTACAATTATTTTCGAAATTATTTTGAAAAGAGATAGGTAAAAGTGGATTTGAAAACTGGATAAAACGAATCAGATATTGGATAACGTTGCCTAAGTGGCTAATTCGGATGTACGCATTACATACCGATTAGTCCAGCATAGTTAATTAGAGACCTTGCTAGTCTCTGCGGATCCAATTATTTTGTGTGAAAGCCCGATCAGCTTTCCTTGACATTTTGTGTGATAGCCCGGCCAACTATCTTAGATAATTTGTGTGGGTGCCTGATCAGCCGTCCCTAGATAACATCCAATACATATCTGATTGTGGTTTTGTGGTTCCAGTAATGGAACAAGTGATTGAGGTTCCAGTAATGGAACAACTGATTGAGGTTCCAGTAACGGAACAAATGATTTTGTGGTCCTCGTAACGGGACAGATGGTTTTGTGGTTCCTGTAAGGGAACAAATGATTTGAAAATGGAAATAGCATGCTAAAATTGAACTTTGATATTTATGCACAACACACGACTGTTGATTTTGTTTTACAGAGCATGCTAGTTTTGAATATCCAGTTATACATGTTTTACTTATTTTCTAACAAGTTATGAATTCTGTTCCTATAACTGCTTTACTCTAAATCGTTTTACTTGTTATTCATATAGTGGTACTGTAACGCGCTCCAGACCCGGGGTATAAGTCTGGGGGTTACTAGCTAATCACCAAACCTGTATAATCTGATTAACAAATAATAAAGAAATGACACTAAACCCCTTTAACACTAACCAGGATCTTTTTAGGTTGAAGTATGAAAACAAGAACTGCTAACTACTTTTATTGCAAACCAACATTCAAAATCTCACAAACTCTTTTTATTATAAACCCTTGTCTAATTCATTTTTAAACTAAGTTCATCTTTTATTCAAACACACACACTATTTATCAACAATCCACCTGCTCGGGCAACTCAAAGCTTTCTTCCTGAATTGGGATCAACACCTTGGGTATGAGAGGATCCCGAGGCTTGACCCGTGTCTTTACCACTCGAGTCCTGATGGGTTTCATATTCCTTCCTAACTAAAAACAATAAGGTGAATAACAAAAAAAGGGTGAGCCAAAAATTGCTCAACAAGTCCACAAAATATAAATAGTGTTAAAGCAATATAATTGAATCCGTAACCCGGGTATATCTGCAAAGATATAACCCCACGAGAATAGAAAGAAGGCCATTACTGGCAAATACAAATGAACTAAACTGGACTCAAGTTCGCAGCTATACCCTGCTGATCAACCAGGATACAGTGCAGATCTATATCTCACTATATAGATCCTGGCGGGCACCCATGCACTACGGCCCATCTCAAGGATCTGGTTATGTCCCGGTCCTTAGGATTAAGTAGACTTAATCCCAAAAGTAGTATTATCCAGTCCCTGGAATAGCAACCAGAACAATCAGTATGCTTTGATATATTCTAATCACCAGAATATATCAATAATTGTGAGTAACAATTGGAATATGAATAATGAATTCAAATGAAGAGAATAATTCAAGAATCGAACTGAAATATGAACAAAAGAATTAAAGGAGTACAAGCGTAATAAGAATTTGAAATAAATATTACTATTCTGAAAGTAGAATAGGGGAGAAACTTGCCTTCTGCACGACTCACTGCTATTAAATCACTTTTGTCTATCACCTACTCGATATGCCTTGCTGGCTTAGCTTCTGTTAGCAAAATAGACTGGTTAAGTCATTTTGTACTTCAATTGCATCTTGAATCGACTTCATTTCGTTCCTATTATCTACCCATACGCTTATGACTGACTCTTATATTACATATAAGCAAGTAAGACTCGATTAACCACATAATACACATAAGCAAATAAGCACATAAACATTTTAATAGTTAAAATAATTTTTAGAATCAAAATCGACTCGCTGATTGCTTCGCTGATCACCTTCTACCTCATTTCCCATTTTCCCAGAATTTTTCGGACTCGTCTCAGCACGCATTTTGACTGATAATCAAGCAATTAATAAGGTCAACTACTTTCTAGAAGAAATTAGGTCTTCTTATTATTTTTAATGAAAAGAATTCATTTTTCTGAGTAAAATGGCTTTCGTTTCACTCGAATCGGACTAACGGTTGAATTATTATCAATTAAACACTGTTAATTCAATTTATTATTCAATATAAATAATTATTACAAATTTTTAAATCCTAAAATAATTATTTAAGAAAAATCAAAGTCAAAAATAATTTTTTTATAATTTTTGAAGTTAAAATGAATAAGTTATGATTTATTGAAAGTTATTTGATTAATTATCGGAATAATTAATCACTTTTAATGATTTAATAAATAAATAACTAATAAATAATTAATACTTAATTATTTAATAATTTAAAATAATTAATCCCTAATTATTAGGATTAATCACAATTTATTGCAAATATTTATAATTTATTATAATTTATTTGATTAGATCGATTATTTACAAATAAATAATCGATACAATCAACTGATACGATAACTATCGAATAAATAAACTATTATCAGCATCAGAATTCAACTCAACGATCCACTACTCGTATTTCTACGAGTTATCCGCATTTCTCGCATAATCATCGAAACATTACAGTTATTATTACAATTTATGCGACTTAAATTAACTATCTGTATTTAATTACCCGCTACGAGTAATTATTACGATATTTTACGAATAACTAACTATCATCTGAATAATAATAATAATAATAATAATAATAATAATAATAATAATAATAATAATAATAATAATAATAATCGAACTTATCGTTCAGTCATCCGTATAATTACGAGTTATTCATTTTATTCCCCTAATTATCGAATCTTTAATCATAATATTCGATTAATTTCTTTAATCCTTATTTATTAAGTAATTACTTAATTACTAAATAATAAATAGATAAATGATTAAATAAATAATTAAATACTTAATTAAATCACTAAATTCGAATTTATAAATTAAGAAAATAATTTAGGAACAATTAATAATATTTTACAGAATTTAAAACTAATTTTTAATTGATTTTCAGAATTAATAAAACTAATTTTATTTTATAAAAATATAATTAAATAATTAAAAATCCAGAAACATTTGTCAGAAACCAACCATCTGACAAAACAGATCAAAACCGGGTTAACCAAACGGGTCAACCGAGTTGGAATCCAGGTCTGTGAAGAACACCACCGGAATCTGGGTTTAAACCCATAATCCAGCGACTTCACTGGACTCCGGCGAGTCTGATTCGGGGTCGAGAACACATCGTCTGAAATCGTTTATAATCCCAAATCACTGCAAATAACTTCCTCAACCTAATTCAGGCCAAAGTCAATCAGAAACATCCCTGGATATCATTCTCCGATCAAAACCGACTTCAACTCCGGCCAAAAACCTATCTTTTGATTCTGTAAACGAAACTCAACGTTCTATAGTGCAAATCAAAGCTAAGAACATATACAATCAAAGCCCTAACCTTTCAAGAATCAAAGATTCACAGAAAACATCGAGTTGTGATTTGAAAATTCAGTATAAACCCTAGAAATCGTGAATCACTATACATACATCGTTTAATCAATTAAACACCATGAATCGACTGTAAATCATCTAACAAAGCTATATCAATCATCTAAATATCAAAATAACCCTGAAATCAAAAAGGCCTAATTCGAACATAAACCCTAGAAATCGAAAATCAAAAACTACGAATTAAAACGTGAAATTGATGCTAGAAATGGAAAGAACAGATCAAAACCTTTGATTTGGTTACTGGAATCACACGATTTGATGAAGAAATCAGCTGGAAATCACGGTTTGATTCTCGACCCGATTCAAGTTCTTCCCGACCCGAATTTCAGAGAAAATTCTGATTTTTAATGATTTATTAATTATAATTAATTAATAATTATGCTATTTATAGTAGTAAAATTAATACTCCTATATAAAATTAAGGGGCTAATTATAAATCTAATAAAAATATTTGGCCCTAATTTTTATAATTTTTTAGTATTAAAATTTAATTTATGCAATATATATGCCAAAATTTCCCAAAAATTGTGAATAATGCAAATACAAAGAAATGGTATAAATAAAAGTCCTATAATTTTATAAAAACAAAAATGTGATTTTTGTGGGGTTTTTAACACCAAATGGGGCCCGGAAAAGTCATTTTTCGAAAAACGAGAAAATTTATAAAATATCTAGATGTTCAGAATTAGGCGATGGTAAAAGCCGTTTGATGAAAAATAAGGCCCATTATTTTATTTGAAATACTGGCTTTAAAATCGTGGTTTGGGTCATAAAACGTTTGAAATGAAACCTATGAATGCGAAATAAAACATCTGAAAAATACCTTAAAAATACAGAAATGACACAGAATGCACGTAACACGTAACAGTTAGGGTTTAATAGATAATCACACATAATTGACATATTAATACACATAATTTTATTATAAATATGATATAATACAACATAAATTTCCCAGTCGTTACAGGTACTGCTGAGCAATTGATTGCTCACCCTTGCAGTATATTTTGTATATATGTATTGCAGATGCTTAAAAGATTATTTCATCGTAGTCAGGGCAGAGTTCCAGTTCCATCCGTACCAGGCTCCTCTGAGGTAGTTGTGTTGGACCAAGGATGGTTTGTTGAGTTGCTGTATTAAGATAGTTGTGTCATGATGGTTTGTTGTAAGTTGGTTTTGTAATAGTTGTAACCTAAATCATAGTTAAATCTGGAAAAGGTCTTGGTAAAGGGGTCTTGGTTATGTATTATTAATGATTTGGATTATATTATGTTTATTATTATTGTTATTGGTGACGTCAACTCCTCACCCCGGGGTTGAGGCCGTCATAGTTGGTATCAGAGCTACAAGTTTGAGTCCCTAATTTAGGTTATGAGTAGAGTCAAAAGAGTGTAGAAAGGTTTATATAAAGGTAGAAGTCAGCAACTCAATCAGAGGAGCGAGTCTAAGAGTTCAGTCGAGGGTTTCGAGGGCGTAACCCTGACGTCTGTTGAGGATTGGCTGGAACTGCCCTAGCCTAGAGTACGTCTCCTTCGTATATGTATTACTAGTAAGCTTTGATAGAGATTTTTAGTTTTCCTCTCGAGAAAAGCGAGTCTGATCGCGAGAATTCACCTTTTATGCGGATCCTTGGTGTGTCAGCTATAGAGACACCCATATTATCCCTAAATATAACATTTTCAACGTCAAGGGATGTTGATAGACCGAGTGTATGACCTCGGTGAGTTCGGACAACATAATGATAGTCGGTGGCTGCTATGACAGCCAAGTTCCATAATGAATATGGATTAGTACTGTGATTTATATGTTGAACCCTTATACTTCTTTCTTGGGACGCATTTTGTTTCCAGAGTACTTGTTTACTATCCCATAAGCTGCTTATTTTTACTGTGAGAAAGTTAAGAGCGTGAAGTAAGCAGCTTAGGGTTCTGTTGATCTCATTATAAATCAGATTCTTCCCTTCTTATTTGTGAATTTCTATTTAAACATTGTTTTCTTCCTCGGTGATTCTGTCAGTTGATTGAGGGCAGACAATACATAAGGTGTGACTGTTTTTCTGTGTGACAAAGGGTCTGGTGGGACGCCACCGATGTATGTGTTGTGAGCTATGCGGTATAAGACTGGCCATGTACTTGTATGGTTGCTCAGTCATACCTACATTTTCTTCACTATTCCTTCTTACTTAATTTCCTTAATTTCGAAATTCCATGACAATAAATTCGTCGGTAATCTTTGTAGTAGACGGTCTTGAGTATTGGGAGTAAATGAAGGTTGACTGTTAGGAAGAATGAAAGTCCTATATCAGGATATCATTTAAAAATAATGATAACAGCGAGAGTTCAGGACCTAATTATGGAGTTATATCCTCGGGAAAAGTAATCCAGTGGTTGATCAATCACTTGTGGGTGATAAGAAATCATCCTTAGAGGAATGGTTGGTTAAAATTGGACTATGGTGCCTAGAAGAGTCCAGCATTCCTTAAGTTGACCTGATTTACGAGTTGTTCTATGTAGTTCATGGTTGATATAGCCCGCCAAGTCTTGTAGTATACCAGATTAGTGTTGATGTGGTAATTGAGTAGTGACGAGAAGTTAGTCAGTTGTTGTTTTATTAAGGAGCCATGCTACTGTGCTTAGATTCTTTATATTTCAGTTTTCCTGTACTGTTGCTTATTCTGCTACTGTTATCGTTGCTATTGTTGCTAGTATTGCTAATCTAGATATCTTTTATAAATGGATCCTAAGAATTAAGATATGGGTGCTTTGATTGGGAAGCATTTTCCTGACACGGGTGTACCGTTTGATTAGTGATATTTTTGTTATACATTCTCGTTATGTTTTGAATAAACTCCCTGTTATATTTCAGGAAAATGCCACAGTCACGCTCCAAACATTTACAAAAGACAATATACGAGTAATTTTATTAGTTAACAAAAGGAAGTAAATACATCTGAATCCAAGATCTTTACAGTTTAGGGTTTGGAATAGCCCAACATTATTAACTATTACAACTTGATTCCAATATCGAGTCCTCACACACAAAATCACTAACTACATGAGCTCGAACATATGAATCGGCATCACAAGTCTTACACGTTGTCTGCTTGAATCTAACCATATATGCTAGCTGTAATATCAGGGTAAGCAAGTAGTGAGCCAAATGCTCAACAAGCGTTATAATATACATAAGCAAGAATAATACATTAACAATGGAATTGAAAGATTTAACAATATTGTACAAAGAGATAAACTTTCAGGATGATGGCATCTTTTATTGTAATAAAACCATTCAAAACCATTTCCTTATCGAAAACCATTTTATGACGCTACGGATTACAGCCGGTGATCAGCCGCGAAGTAATCCCGAACCTCGCTGGGTTCTAGAACATTAATGGTATCCCTAGGCAACTTTTAAGCCTACAAATTAATAGCGGAAAGGACTTGCATCTTAGTCCAGATTCACTATTTAAAGAAAATATTTGTCCCCCTTTGGGACTGGAAATCCAAATTTTAACTTTTTATTTTAAAAACTGATGCCAAGTGGCGGTTAATTTCTTAAATAGTGAGCATCTTTATCAAGGGTTCTAGATCAACTTTGAAGCACAAGGAATAGGTCCACTAAATTTTAAGTCCATGATCAACTAGACTATACTTTATCAAGGGAATTGCAAGGTTTCTATTCACAAAGAATTTGACAATGAGATTTAGCAGGGTTATCGGATAGTATGAAGGAACTAAGTCAAACTAGGTTCAAGGTAATGGTTCTAGATAAGACATAGGTATTGAAATATAAAGAAGGTGAGAATTAGTTCAAAATATAACAGGGTATCATGTTTTAGGGGTAAGAATAAGGGTTTCAAGCAATCATGAACGACTTTTAAGGGATAGCTGACTTTTAGGTATCAAGATAAGGTTATTGAGTATAACTTGCACAGAGTTCCACATCACAATTACTTGGTATATTAGCATGGTATGACTTTTGAATTACTTGCATAGAAATCTCCAAGCAAAGTTAAACTACTTGCAATAGATACTTGAGGGTTCATGGCATTTGCATATAATACGAAAGATAGATTTGAAACCATTTGGATCATATATATCAAGGTGAATTAGAATACTCGCATCATATATAAAAGATGGGCTAACACTATCTTGCAGTATAAACAAAAAGGTAGGTTGAAACACTTGCCTTGAGAAAGGCTTGACTTGACTGGAAAGTGGGAGCAACTGGAGCTTCACTCGAATTTAATGGAAAGTTTACCCTCGTCTCGAGAGCCTACAAAAAAAATAATATCCTTATTATAATATATACTCACTAACTCAACCTAATTATAAACCGAAATTATGCACATTGGCACTTAGGCCTATATACATATAAACGCTTATAATTACCTTATAAGCATAATAGTTCATATAGCCACTCATGTTCACATAGCACATTTAAGTACATAATAATATATCCATACACACTATATTACATCACTAGGCTTGGATGATCTCATTCCACTTACTCAAGTCAATTCATTATGCTACTAGCCAAAACTCTTAATATCGCCCTCATAACTTGAAGTGCCTTTTCTAAACCATCAAGTTCTTATGGACCCTGACTTAGGCCTTACACTCTAATGACCTCATACTATCTTACAACTATGATGGTCAACCTAGGCCTCACTCATAAGCGCCCTAAAACTAATGGTTAAGTGACTTTGCTCATTATAATGATATCAGGGTGACACCAATGGGTTTATGAGTACAATTGACGCCCTTACACTTCAAGTTTACCTCTCAAACTTCTACACTAGACTCTTCTAACCATAAGGCAACTCTCAAACTTGGTGTGGCTCAAGGGCCTCGCTTATGCCTACCTGGGCCTAAGCTTAAAGTCCAATGTTCCCCTATTTTTTGGACATAAAAGTGTCATGTTTAACTTATGACACATGATTCTAACTCAATTCCATAAACTATGGATGGAAAAACTCCTCTAACACTCCCTCTAATTAGGGCTAACCAAGGCCTAGTGAGGGCCTACCCATGACATGGTCAAAACTCCTCATTTCTAAGTTGCAACAAAATTGTCCCCTGCTGGACAGATTCTAAATTTTGGTGTGTGCACCTCACTAAATATTTGGGTTTCTCAAATTTGTGACTTCTAGACTCAATTATTTCCTAAGTCTTAACTCCCCGTGGCTTGGGCCTAACAATGCCTAAGAAATGCCCATTCAAAATCAACACAAAACTCACATGCAAATCTGGAAAAAATTTCAGGATTCTATCCTAGCCTTTCCACCTTAAATCCCACTTTAAAACCACGAATTAAATCTCAACCAAGGCAAATTTACTACTATAAGACTCTAAAATAAGGCCTCAACCAATAATAGAGATCATCCATGCCCTATAGTACCAACATGCAAAATAAAACTTAACATGCAACTCAAGATGATCACTAAATCAAGTTCGACTAAACAAGAGGGTTATTAGCTCATAAATTCGACTTAAAATACTTAACTACTTCAAAGGATCATGCACACTACCTTTTAACAACTAAGATCAAGCATAATATCAAGGAAACAATTCGTTTTAAGCACATATAATGTCAAATTTAACACGAACTAAGCATGCATGTACATTTTCGAAAAGAAGAGCATATATAACATGATTATACTTGAAGATAATGCCCTATCTCTAATATGCAAAGTAGAATATGACTTTACAACTAAAGATCAGTAGCATGCAAATGTTTTAAAAGAGTTTTATTCATGGAAACACTTAGTTTATGCACATGAAAAGTATATCTCATAGAGAACTCTTTAATCCACATAAATTAAGAGTTTCTCTTTGGAGATCACATAAAATCAAGACATGCAAGCATTAAACTTAATCTCCTAAGCATGGAACTTCTTGTATAGTGTATATTATATGAATGGGTAATGGAATTACACTAGAATGGCAAGGATTTGATAAAGAAAAATTAAAGGGAATGGGGGAAGGGGCTTCGGCCGAATGAAGAAAAAGAGAGGGGGAGGAGAGAAAATTTGTGAGTGAAAATAATGAGCTTGAGTGGAGTGTGGTTTTGGGTTAACTCCTATCTTTATGGTTCATCATGCACTAATTCAATAGTGGAATTTGGAATGTACTAAAGTGCCCTTCTCCAATAACCAAGCAAAAGTGCATGCAAGGGTAGTTTAGTCTTTTGATGGATTGAAGAAGGTTAGTGGGGTATGAATTGTCTCTTATGCCCTTTTAAATTGAATTGGAGGGTATTTGCATGCATGGGCAACTAATTAATTTTTAATTTAAAAATCAACTAATTTATATAAAATAATTTTTCTAAATATAAACGCACCTCCATAAATCATAAAATAAATATCGTAAAATTGATTATGATTTTAGAAATTTAATGATATAAATTTGAAAGTTTATTGTTAAAAGATTTTTAAAATCGATTTTTCATATAAAATGAAGTACTTTTGATTATCATTTAAAAATACTAAATGATAAGATTTTCTTTTCAAATTTTTTTTATATAAACTAATACATTAAACACTTAGTTTATAGGCACTCAGTCATATAGATCATCCACATTTATAATTCCATACAATTTTTATTTTAATTATAAACACACAATTATATATAGATAGGGTTTAGAAATACCGGTCGTAACAGCCACCCAAGAAAGCTACCCAGTTTAAAGAAAATAGTAGTAGTTTGGCGGAGGGTCCAGTTATAAACGAAATTCTAGACTTGTTGCGCCAGTAGCAGCAACAACAGTTGCAGTTGATCCAACAGATTCAGCAGCAACAACATCAACAAGGAGAGCTAAACCAAACTACTAGTTTTAAATCCTTTCAGTATGTTAAGCCCCCAGAGTTCAAGGGTGAAGTGGATCATGTTGTTTCCAGAAATTGGCTTAAGGAAATGGAAAAGACATTTACCCTCACGCAAATAAGTGATGATCTTAAGACCGATTATGCGAGCTACTTTCTTAAGAATGAAGAAAATTATTGGTGGGAATCCACTCGTGCGTTGGAAGGAGAAGGCCCTATTTCTTGGACGAGATTTACAGAATTGTTCTTGGAGAAGTATTTCCCGATTGTCTAAGGAATCAGTTGGAAGTTGAGTTTCTAGAACTGAAACAAGGTGAAAGAAGTGTGTTGGAGTATGAGGCCAAGTTTACAGAATTGGCCCGATTAGTTCCTGAGTATGTAAGTACGAAGATTCAGAAAGCAAGGAGGTTTCAACAAGGGTTGAAGCCTGAAATTCGCAGAGGAATTGTGGAATTGCAACTAAAGACATACTCCTCTATGGTACAGGCCGCCCTGATAATGGAAAGTAACCATAAGTTGGCTATTAAGGAAGAGAGTGATAAGAAAAGGAAGTGTGAGAGTGTTATAGACAAGGCGGGTCAAGGAGAATCCAGTCACAAATTTCAGAATCGGTTTGGCCGAAATAGGAGTGAAAGATTCAGGTGACACAATGGTTTGTGCAAAAAGAATGTGCAATGTTTCAAGTGTGGTCATAAGGGTCATTATCCATCGAAATACAATCCGGAAAATCCAGGAGTTACATGTCACAATTTTGGGAAAGTTGGGCATATTGCAAGGAGTTGTAGAACGGTTATTCAAGATATTACATCCCAAGGGCCAACATCCAATACAGCTAGAGGCAGAACTTTCAAAAGGAGCAAGAGATCGATTGCTTAGAATTTGGACGTAGTTGCAGCTGATCTGACACCCTTCGAGCTAGAAGAGTTCAATATTATTTTAGGAACGGGTTGGTTGTACTGTAGTAAGACAAGGAGTGGTTTTTATAAGAAGCGAATTTTAAAGTGTACATAAGCCAATAGTAAGGTAAGTTTCTAGGTGCAGAAGCAATATAAGAAGTTCTTCCAATCATGCGAGAAAAGGAGTAATAAGCTAAGGATATAAGATAGATCCGCCATGTGTAAAGATACGAAGAAGAAAATACTTAAGTTGGGGGAAGTTTGAGTAATAAATAAATGCCCTGGAGTCTCTAGAGGCCAGTGGAATGAAATAATTAGTTCGATAAATATAAAATTTATTGGAAAGGGAAATGAGTATACCAGATATAGTCCCTTAGGGGTGCACCAGTGATGTTGTTGGAGAAGAGGGATGAAATTATGAGATTGTGTACTGATTATCAGGAGTTTAACAAAATGACGAATAAAAATAAGTAACCCCTATTAAGAATTGATTACTTATGTGACCTAATTCAAGGAATGTGTTATTTATCGTGGATCGACTTAAGATCCAGCCTGAGGATATATCAAAGATTACGATTAGAATGAGTTATGAGCATTGCAAGTTCTGGTGATATTATGTGGAGTAACAACTGTATCAGTTGTCTGAAAGGATTTAAGGAACATGGTTTATGAGGAGTACGTAGATAAGTAAATTGTATTTATCGATAACGTCCTCAGGTATTCAAAGATTAAGAAAGTTTGTGTAGAACGCTCAAGGATTTCCCTACGAAGATTGGAAGGGAAGAAACTGAATGCTAAGTTTTCCAGTATGAATTTTAACTGAGATAAATAAAGGATTCCGATCTTTCCATCAAAATCACCTAAGCAAAGCCGATTAAGTAACAGATGCCCTGTGCAGAAGGAAAGGATTGAATGTGATTAAAATCGCTGAGGAGTTAATAAAAGAATTGGAAAGAGTGGAATGTGAAGTTCAAATACCTGAAGATGAGAAAAAGTTAAGATATCAGATTACTTTCCAGCCTTAATTGATGGAAATGAGTAAGAAGTGTTCGAATGTTTGGAAATTAAGTTGAAAGTGAGTACCATCTATTATCTTTAGACGAAGGGTCAAAGTGAGAGGACGATTCAGAAGATATAAAATATGTCGAGACTATATATATTTTGGATCTAAAAGGAAACTGAGGTAACCACCTACCAGTGATTGAGTTTTTCTATGTTAATAGTTATCATGCTAGTAGAGGAATGCTACCTTGCGAAGCCTTGTGTGGACATAAGTGTGGGTTCCCCTCTAGTGCGAGAAAGTGGGAGTAGAGATGTTGTTGGGTCCTGAAATAATTCAGCACACCAAAGACGTAGTGGTGTTGATTTGGAAAAGAGTTGAAGCAACCCGGGATAGACAAAGAAAGAAGGAGAATTTGTATCGAAAGAATATGAAAGATAGAAATAGGATCGATGGTATTGTTAAATATGTTATCTTGAAAAGGGTTGATTAGGTTTGAACCAAAGGGCAGGTGAGTCCTAGATATATTGGACCATTTGAGATACTGAGAAAATCAGGTAAAGCCGCCTATGATTCAGTGTTGTTGCCATAGCTGCAGCATACTCGTAGCACATTTTAACGTCTTTATACCAAAAGAATATATCCTCGAATTGAATCAAGACCGTGTGTATGAACCAATTTAGAACCTAGATCGAGACCTCGGGAATGAGTTTATATTTATAGTAAGTATGCTTGAATAAGTCCTCGAGTCGAAGAGTCTACCTGGAAGTTAGAGTCAGATATGCTTGACAAATATCTTCACTTGTTTAGTTAGTTAAGATTCTGAGAACATAATCTTTTAAAGGGGGGAAAGATGTAACGACTCGTATATTTTTAGTATTATTTAAATATATAATTATTTAATAATTAAATGAATAAAATATGTATATGGGTTCTGTCAGCGGATTATTTCTTTGTTATTATATATATATGTGATTACTAGTGTATGGGATTGAATTGCGTGGTTAATTATTAGGTGGTATGATTTTGTTTCTCTTTTAAAAGTGATTTTATTGCAGTTTCATTTTTCATAAATATGTGGATTGTCTCTAAAATTATTTTTATGGTTTTATAATTAAAATAATTATTTTTGGGATTTTATAAAATTTAGAAACCAATATTTCATCAATTGTTTAACTCTGTATGATTTTCTGATTGCATTTATTTATAAAATCCGAATTTAATTCAAGAATTCTTCAAAAATTATGAAACTCATATTTAATTAAGTTTGGAATATTCCGAGAATTTTAAAATTATTTTGGAATTTTTTGGGATTAATTTCACTCGAGCGTTGATTCGTTTAATTGATAAAAGCAGGTATAAATTGCCATTCATAAATTATTTTAAAATTATGAAATTTATGTTTTTATAAACTTCAGGATATTTATAATATTTTAAGACTATTTTCGTGATTTTCTTAATTTGTTTTAAGTGCAGCTCGGATCGTAATCGTTAGATGAGGGTACAAGTTGTATTTCAACAATGCTTTAAAAATTATGAAAATTTTATTTTATTAGTTTTAGGATTTTTAGAAAATTTTAAGAATATTTTGTAATTTTATAAATTTGTTTTATGCACACCTTGGTTCGATAAATTGTTAAATTCGGTACATAATTAAGCTCTCAGGTGTTAACTTGTACACATGTCTCATTTTTGTTAAGCAACAGATACGTGGCAGGTAATTGGCTGAGAAGAAGAAAGAAATAATATATATATAAAAATAAAAACAACAGAACTCTGTCTCTCTCTTTATTCCTTCATCTCTCTCCCTCGATTACTCTCATCCCCCTCTGTTTCTCCGGTTTCCACGCAATCACCGCCATTTTTTTCCGGTATTTCCCCTGGTACCGTCATCGACTCTGTTTCTTCTTTCCGGTAAGCCTGAACCGCCGTTCTATTTCCGGCGATTCGCCGCCTGTCACCTGTTAGTCGCTAAACACGCTCTAATAATACGCGCAAGTATATGAGTTTGCAAGTAGTATAGAATCTTTTCTAGTTCGTTCCCACAGAGACTGTATTGGTTAACTATCTAATTTATGCACCTAAGTAATAATGTAAGGTTATTATCCAATGCTAAGACGATAACAAATTGAGATTGTTTATAACTAAGAATTACGCTAACAATTATAACTACGAGAATAAGATTGATTGAATTAATATATATGACAAACATGGGATTCTAACTTCATTAAGTACTTCATTCAATAGCCTTATTATTCTTAACCTTAACATGTAATGGTGATGACACTAATCATATAACATGAAACTGATAAACGTCAAGTTTCGTTGCACGAGTACCATTCTACTAGACATCCACAAAAGAGATAGAAGCTGAATAGGAACCAATTATATTGAGACCCTATATGTCTATAGAATTTGACAATATAACGGTTTAAGCACAAGTTATCTATCTAGATTACATAGGGCAAGTAAGATGGTTAAAATTACCTACGAATCATGCATAACAAATACATGAACCAATGCTAGCATGGCAAGTTCTAAATCCTTAAATTCACTTTCCCTTCACTGAAAATTAACACACTTTCTAATAAGTTCGCGACGCTCATAAGACGAATATGCGCAACCAATACTAGGATATCATATAATCACCACACACTAAAGCATCAAACAATTTAACTAAAGAAATCCATAAATAAATCCGCTAGAACCCCACGATAATGATTAGCCCATAATCGGACTCATCATCAACGTGGGTTCCGATGAAAACATGATATAACAAACGTAGTCTTTATACGAATTAATAAAATGAAGTACAAACAAGAGTATAGGTTCAGCAAAACAAGAAATAAGCATCCAAGTTACAACTCAAAACAAAGATTCACAAGAATAAAATAGATCATCTTCGCTTTTGTTGAATTGTGCTAAAGGTCTCTTGTCGTCTTCTCCTTGTGTTCTGGTCCGTCTCTGACTTGATATCTATTAAAAACTACCTAATATTAATATATATAGCATCCTTCAACAATATGGAAGCCTTCCCTTTTAGAATTGTAGTAGAAACATGATTCTAAAATTCGGTCTCGGCGCGGGCGCCCAATATCACAGCGCGGGCACGCTGCATTTCTGGAACCCCGGCGCGGGCGCGCGCTATTATAGCGCGGGCGCGCCGTCCTTCTGGGAAAAGCTCAGATTTCTTCTTAATTCTTGCTGCTTCTAGCCGGCTTTCCACGAGCTTTTATTCCAACACCACCTGGAGACCAAACTAGCACCAAAACAATGCTAATTCACCTGATTACCTGAATAGTGCCTGAAATGCAAAAACACTAGAAAACACTTAAAAACACATAACAACTTGAGTACAAATACACATATTCAAAGCTTATTAGAGCATAATAAAGTGTCATAAATGCCACTCAACATACCCCCAAACTTGAATCAATGCTTGTCCTTAAGCATAAACAGACTCAAAGAACAAGAAACAAAAATGCATGAATGCAACTATATGAATGCAATAATCCCCAATAGAATAACTCAACCAATAAACAAGCAACATATCAACAAATGCAGTTATTCGCATGAAGATCAACCAAATCATACAAATCAACTTACAAACTAGAGACGTGCGTGTGTGAAGATGCTTACAGATATACTATCGCAACTCGATCAATAATCATGACTCACTACTCATCAAGGCAATCGCAAGGTTATAAATAAAATAAAAATCTAGACTCAAAATAACTTATACACTTCAATTCTTAGACTGGAGTTTTATACGAATTCATGCTTTTATTCACAACAAAACAACACAAGTATGCTTATTTGATCGTGCAATGAGTGAGGTCCACAAAAGACTTATACAATAGCACCCATGTTGTGAGCGTTAGGTTAGCGGATCCCAGACCATAAAAGCCTTAGGTCACTAGGCACAAAGTCCCCTAAGAACTTAATAACTCGAGTACTAAAGAGCCCACTTGTGATCAATTATACATAACACTTATTATTATTTTTTCTTTCTTTATATATTTTTTATTTTTTTTATTTTTTTTTCTTTCACAATTTCTGAATGAGTGTGTTTCGCTCCATCTCATTCAACCCTAGACTACCCATAAGAATATGAGCCGGCTACTAGCCATTTGACACTTAGCCACAGAGACTAGCAATGAAATCCAATTTCTCCAATTTTTAAATATCCATGTTTTTTATTATTAAAAGAATACCCTAAATTCTAAATATAAACAAGCAATTAAACCTCGACAAATCAAATAAACCATAATCATGATCTAGCATACTAGCAACCTATAAGACTTAGTGAAATACAAGTGTCTCTAGCATGCAAATCAATCCAATAAGACTTAACATCACTAAATACGACATCACTACACTAGCATCAATATCGCAAGTCAATCAGAAAAATTATCTAAGGGATCATGTTATAATGCAAATGCATGAAACTACATGAATAAAATATCATAAAAACTACCAAAATAAAAAAACTACATGGAAAAATATGTAAACTATATGAACTAAACTATCATGAACATGCAAACTATATGAGACTCGCACAAACATATTCCTTCAACTACTACCCCCAAACTTAAAATATGCATTGTCCTCAGTGAAGGTAATAGTAAGGAATCAGGCATACCTACTCTGAATCAGAATCCTCACCCTCAAGGGGTGGAGTGTCAGGTGTGTCAGGAGGCGGATACACAGAGTCCTCACCAAAAACTGGCCACTAAATGTCAACTCTGGTGGCTCTAAATGCAGTCCCAAGTTCCTGGGTGAGATCCTGTGCAAAATGACTATGGATGTCGTGCATCGCATCCATCCTCCTCGCAAGAGGCCTATACTGCATCGCACTCAAACCAGCTCCCATGTCCACTCCTGCTGCCTCATGCTGCTGCGATGGTCCTCCTTCATCTCCTAACTGAGATCTTCATGTAGTCCTGCTTGACTGACCAACAGCTGGCCTCCCACCAGATAGGTGGTCAAAAGAATACCCAAGCCCCTTCAGATCGGGCTTGTCTAGATCTCATTCCTTCATCGTAGCCAAAGTAGTGCTATCGATCGGAGCACTCGGAATCTGCAACTGCTCATGTGCGGGCCAATGCACACCATCTGCCACACACAGGTTTGTCACCTCTGATGCATACAGAATAGACCCCATAGTTCTCCCCCTCAAGAACCTCAGAATCCCATAGTATATCACCATCCCCAAATCTATATAATTACCCTGCAGAATGCCCCATAGCAGACGTGCACGCTCTACAGTAACCTCATGCGCATGCGAAGATGGCATGATATTAGTACATATAAAAGCCTTCCATGCACGGGAAAACCTGTTCATGCCGGATGCCGGGAACGTAGAATACTCGGCAACTGTGCCTCTCTAGATCTTCCAATGTGTGTCGGTCCGCCACAGAGTATCAACAATAAGATCCAGATCAAAGTCCTCTTGAGTCTTATCATTCCAGGTATCCTGCCCCACCTTCCTCACGGGCTGCTCAATAACGGTCCTGATAGCCTCTGTACTATACTCCACTGTCCTCCCTCGCAACACAGTGAAGCCATTCTTCTTGGCCTTGGCATTCACATAGAACTCGCGAACCACACTCATAGGCACGGCAGCTGGTGCCTCGCAAAAAGGAACCCAGCCCATCTCCAAGATCATCTCCAACAGCTGACCATCCTTCCCCGATGGCAAGAAACCTCTCTCATTAGCAATAGGTCGCGCGAGAAGCCTTGTGTACTCCTCCTCAGCCTCGGGAGTAGAAAACCTGGGCCTCATACCACTCGAAGTTGAAGAATCGGTGGCGCTGCTATCGACTAGAGAGAATAAGAGAGAATAAGAGTTGTGTTTGAGAGAGAATTTGTGTTTGAGAGTTTGTGAATTGGTGAAGAAGTTTGTGTATGGGGTGTATGTATATATAGGTGGTAAAAAGAGAATTAGATATAGAATAGAAGTAGGATTTGATTATGGGAATAATGGGAGTAATGGGTTTGATTTGGAGAGGGGATTATGGGATGTGGGGGAGTAAAATTCGTTTAGGAATTGATTTTGGGACAAAATTCCCGTTTCCCCCCCTTAAACTGCCTTTAATTTTTTTTTCCAAAGTCGGGACACGGCGCGGCCGCGTGCTGGAATGGCGCCGGCGTGCGCTGTAACAGCATGGGCGCACGGTGTTTCTGTGTAAATGGCGCGGGCGCGCGGGGGGACAGCGCGGGCGCGCCGGGCTTCTGTATTCAGACCTGAATTTTTCCATTTTTTTGATTTTTTTGTGATTTTCTCTTTTCTTCTTGCTTCCTCTACTCACTAATGTACAACAAACTTGGGTTGCCTCCCAAGAAGCGCTTCTTTTACGTCGCTAGCTCGACGTAGAATCTTGAGATCAAGTGGACAATAAAACGGCACTAACCACCTCGCAGTTTGTCGTGTCACCATAATAATGCTTCAACTGTTGACCATTTACCTTGAATGCTTGGCCCAGATCATTCTCAAAAATTTCCACCGCTCCATGTGAAAACACATTTTTGATTGTGAAGGGCCCTGACCATCTTGACTTCAACTTTCCAGGAAAAAGACGGAGATGATAGTTGAATAAAAGAACTTATTGCCCTGGCACAAATTTCTTGAGCACTAGACCCCGATCGTGCCACCTCTTCAATTTCTCCTTATACATCTTGTTGTTCTCATAAGCTTGAAGTTGAAACTCGTCAAGTCCATTTAACTGAAGCATCCTTTTCTTTCCAGCTACATCCAAGTCCAGATTGAATTTTTTCAAAGCCCAATATGCTTTATGCTCGAGCTCCACAGGTAAATGACACCCATTACCATACACCAACTGAAATGGCGATATTCCTAACGGAGTCTTATATGCTGTTCTATACGCCCAAACAGCTTCATGAAGATTCAAAGACCAATCATTCCTTGATGGACATACCACTTTCTCCAAAATGCGCTTGATCTCTCTGTTAGATATCTCAGCTTGACCATTTGTCTGAGGATGATAAGCCGTAGCGATGCGATGATTCACATTATACCTTTTCATTATAGCAGTGAACTTGCGATTGTAAAAATGCGACCCCTCATCAGTGATTATGATTCTTAGAGTCCCAAACCTTGTGAATATATGTTTATGAAGAAAATTCAGTACTTCCTTCGCATCATTTATCGGCAAAGCCTTGACTTCAACCCATTTCGACACATAATCAACTGCCAACAAGATATACTGATTGTTACACGATGAGACAAATGGCCCCATGAAGTCAATTCCCTAAACATCAAAGACCTCAACCTCGAGAAGCACATTAAGAGGCATCTCATCCTTTTTAGACATATTACCCATACGTTGACATCGATCACATTTCAAAACAAACTGATGATCATCTTTAAACAAAGTTGGCCAAAAGAAACCTCCTTGAAGAACATGAGTGTTGTGCATATTTTGTGTACTTGATGATTACATAAACAAAACACCTAAGTAGATTTTACTTAGTGAAATAATATAGCACTCGACGGATAAGGATTATAGTCCCGATGGATAAATCATTATAGTCCCGACGGATGATGACTTATTATCCATCGAGTGAGTAGCTTATGTAATAATGAGTCTATAGCACATTTCTGCATACACCTTTGTATACATTCTGTAGTAGCATATAAGTCATGTTGACTTTAACTAGATATGCAGAATAGGTTGATTAATTGTACATAGATGATATTTTGTAATTCTGCATAAATGAATTGAAGTCAAGTGCCAAAATAGCTACCGACGGATGATTAACAAAGCCATCGACGGATGATCAAATAGCTATCAACGGATGTTTAATATAGCAGCCGACGGATGATCAATGAAGCCATCAACGAATAATCATAAAGTCGATGGATGATCATGTGCTCAACGGATAAAGAATTCAAATATCAGTTGACAGTGACAACTGGTTACATGCGTCGAAGTGTATGCAAATGGAATGAGGAAGCCTATTAACTGGGTAATAGAGAACAAAGTAACAAAGCATTAGACCCGATAATTTTTATAATGATCCTGTCTTTTGACTTTGTAATCTTGGTAATATATAAACCAAGAAGTAGCAAATAGAAACTAAGATCTGAGATACAAAAAATGAGAAACATTTGTAAGCAGAATTATTAGCATTCCTCTGTATTCTCAGTAGTTCATATTTTGTAAGCAGCTGTGAGCATTCTTGCACATAGAGTTCTCTCGATATAATATATATCTCTGTTGGAATTATTTAAATCCACCAGAAAGTTTTTAAAGACTCTTGTTTAATTACTTGTGTTTTGATTCACTTAAGTTTTCATTCCGCATTGTGTTAATCAATACACTTATATTTATATTCGAGTTTTAACATTTTTGTTTTAAGAAAAAGGTTCAAGAATTCCATTCAAACCCCCTTCTGTAATTCTTGTTATATTGTTAAGGGACTAACAATTGGTATCAGAGCAAGCTCTTAAGTTATAAAGAGTTTAAAGATCAAAACAATTCAGCAAGATGAACAAGAAGGATGTTGGAGTCAAGATTCCTTTTCTAGATAAAGATAATTACCATCATTGGAAGGTAAAGATGCATCTTCATATGCTTTCTCAAGATGAGGCCTATATGGACTGCATAGAAAGAGGCCCTCATGTTCCAATAAGAGCTGCAACAGGAAAGGAGCCATCAGTCCCCAAGCCAAGGCATGAATGGTCTGATCCTGACATTGAACAAGTCAGGAAGGATTAAAAGGCCATGAATATTCTGTTTAATGGAGTTGATGCAGACATGTTTGACAATATTATCAACTGCAAAACTGCCAAGGAAGTTTGGGATACTATACAAATAATCTGTGATGGCACTGAGCAAGTCAGAGAAAATAAGATGCAGCTCTTGATTCAGCAATATGAGCATTTTCACAATGAGGAAAGTGAGTCACTCACTGACATTTTTAGTAGGTTTCAAAAACTACTAAATGCTCTCAAATTGCATGGAAAGGTCTATCAGACTAAAGACTCTAATATGGAATTCCTTAGATCTCTTCCAAAGGAATGGAAACCAATGACAGTCTCATTAAGAAACTCACAAGATTATAAGGAGTTTACTCTGAAGAGACTGTATGGCATCCTAAAAACCTATGAGCTTGAAATAGAGCAGGATGAAAGGATGGAGAGGGGAAAGAAGAAAGGAGGATCCATTGCACTAGTTACTGAGTTGGAAAAGGAGAAGGAAGTGAAGATGGAAGTTGTTGAATCAACTTCAAAGGTCTGTGAGAACAAGGGCAAGGGGCTTATAGTAGAAAGTGATGATTCATTGAGCCAAGATGACATGGAGGACATTGATGAACACCTAGCATTTCTTTCCAGGAGATTTGCCAAGCTCAAGTTCAAGAAGAACTTTGGAGCAACCAAGCCAAATAGAAACATGGTGGATAAGTCAAAATTCAAATGTTTCAAATGTGGCTTGGCAGGGCATTTTGCCAGTGAGTGTAGGAAGTCAGATTCCAGTAAGAAAAAGTTTGAGTCTGTGGATTATTAGAAAAAATATTTTGATCTACTCAAGCAAAAGGAAAGGGCTTTTATTACACAAGAAAATGACTGGGCAGCAAATGGTCTGGATGAAGATGAAGATGTCAGCTATGTCAATCTAGCCCTAATGGCCAAGTCTGATGAGACAGAGACAAGTTCCTCAAGCAATCAAGTAATTACCACAAACCTTGCACATTTATCTAAAGCTAAGTGTAATGATGCCATAAATGACATGTCTACATAATTATATCATTTATGTGTTACACTTAAGTCTCTTACAAAGAAAATGCTAAAATCAAAGAAAACAATCTGTTTTTAAGTGAGAGGAATAATGTGCTTGAGTCTCAGTTTATTGATTTTGAGAAATTAAGAATTGAGTGTAAGATTGCTAAGGAGGAATTAACTGAGTCCTTGAAAAAGGAAGAAATTTTAAAGAAGCAGCTCGAGCATGAATAAGAGGTGATTAAAGCATGGAAAACATCCAGGGATGTCCATGCTCAAATCACCAAAGTTCAAGGAATCGAGTCTTTCTGTGATGAAGCCTGGAAAAAGAACAAAGAGAAACTAGAACCTAATTTGGTAGATGGACTGCTAACAGATGTAGACTCGACGGATGATGAGGACTATCCATCGGATAACAAAAATTGTTATCCATCGAATGATGAAAATCCTCATCCGTCGGCTGTGAGCAAGCCCATTAGCAAAGCCAAACTAGTTAAGCTGAATGAGAAGTATGGGTCTGTTTCCAAGAACTTTGTTTCAGAAGAGTCAAGTCAAGTTAAGAAAGGGAAAAAGGCTAATGTTGGTCACATGACTGTCAAACAGTTAAGTGACAGACTTGGAAAGATTGAGGTAAAAACAGAGACTAAAAGGAAAAACAATAGGAATGGTAAATTAGGGATTAACAAACACAATAACTACACACCTGATAAATATGCTCCCATAAAAATCTGTGTCAATTGTGGTAGTGTAAATCATCTGTCTGTTAATTGCAAATCTGCCATGCCTACTTCCATGTCTGTGCAGCCTCAATTTCCTAACATAAATGGCATGCCTACCATGCCTGTTAATGCTATGCTACACAGAACATGAATGCACAATTTGCTAATATGCCATTTCCACCTAATCCTTATTATGCTGCATATAGTATGCCACAAATGCCATTTAGCATGCCTTACTGGAATAACATGTTTACCTATAGCATGTCATTTCCTGTTAGTCATAATATGCATGATAATTTTGTTGCAATGAATGGTTTCAAAGGCCCAATTCAAATGACTAAGAATGAATATGAAATTCCTAAGTCAAATGAAATAAGGCCTAAGAAATAGAAAAAAGAAAGCTAACAAGGCAGGACCCAAGGAAACTTGGGTACCAAAATCAACTTGATTTGATTTTGATGTGTGCGTGTAAACAGAAAGAATCTTTGGTACTTGGATAGTGGTTGTTCAAGACACATGACTGGTGATTCTACCCTGCTCACAGAGTTCAAGGAGAGAGCTGGCCCAAGTATTACTTTTGGAGATGATAGGAAGGGTTATACTGTGGGATATGGCTTGATTTCAAAGGACAATATCATCATTGAGGAGGTTGCCTTAGTGGATGGTCTCAAACACAATCTGTTGAGTATCAGCCAGCTTTGTGACAAAGGCAATTCAGTAACCTTCAACTCAGAAGCCTGTGTTGTGACTAATAAAAGAAGCAACAAAGTGGTTCTCACTGGTGTGAGAAAAGAAAATGTGTACCTAGCTGATTTCAACTCATCTAATGCAGAATCTGTAACTTGTCTTCTCAGTAAAACAAGTCAAGATGAAAGTTGACTATGGCACAAGAAGCTATCCCATTTAAACTTCAAGACCATGAATGAGCTGGTAAAGAAAGAACAGGTAAAAGGCATTACTCTAGTAGAGTTTTCAAAGGATGGACTGTGTGATGCCTGCCAAAAAGGGAAGTAGATTAAAGCATCATTCAGGAAGAAACTTGATTCAATAATTGAAGAGCCTTTGCAGCTGCTTCACATGGATTTGTTTGGACCAGTCAATGTATTGTCCATCTCAAGGAAAAGATTTTGCCTAGAAATTGCAGATGATTTCTCAAAGTTCTCTAGGACATATTTCCTAAAGTCTAAAGATGAGGCTAGTGAAATCATCATCAATCACATAAGGCAAGTCAATAATCATCCTGATTTCAAGGTTAGAAGAATCAGGAGTGACAATGGAACTGAGTTCAAGAATTCTGTCATGAGAGCATTTTGTGAAGAAAATGGGATTCTGCACGAGTTTTCAGCAGCAAGGACTCCATAACAGAATGGAGTAGTGGAAAGGAAGAACAGATCATTTATTGAATCTGCACCGACAATGCTTGAAGAATTTAAACTGCCAACATATTTCTGGGCTGAAGCTGTAAATACTGCATGCTACACTCTGAATATTTCTCTGGTTAATCAAGCAAGATGCATGACTCCCTATCAATTGTTCAAGAACAAGAAGCCAACTCTAAACTTTCTTCATGTCTTTGGCTGCAAATGCTATATTCTGAGAAATCAAACTGATCAAAATAGGAAGTTTGATGCTAAAGCAGATGAAGGAATTTTTGTTGGATATGCTGTTGGTAAAGCATATAGAGTCTACAATCTAAGAACCAACATTGTTGTGGAATCAATACATGTTGTGTTTGATGATAAAAAGATTGAAGGACTGAAATATGGAGATTACCATGAGAGCCTCAAATTTGACAATGTGGAGATGGTTATGATGACAGTGATGATGAAAGTGATCAAGAGAATGTATCTAAGGATAATGCAGATAAATCTACCACCAATGAAGCACAAAACTCAACATATGTCGAGTTGCACAATACTTCATCCGTCGGAAGGCAATCTGTGTTATCCGTCGGGAGATAACCTGCTTCATCCGTCGGTATTCAAAATTCACCATCCGTCGGATTATCATAAGGTTCAGGAAGTCAATACAGATCACCTATAGAAAGTTCCCCTTTCTCAAATCAAAGATCCACAAACTCAGGGGAGTTTCAAATAGTCAAAACTCAATCACACATCAAGACAACAATGAGGTCGCTTCATCTAGAGCTAATCTACCTCAACAAAGGAAATGGACAAAAGATCACCCCTTTGAGCTTATCATTGGTGATGTTTCTTCTAGAGTTCAAACAAGAAGAGCAACTCAGGAAGAATGTCTATACAGTAGCTTTCTTTCCAAGGAAGAACCAAAGAAGGTAGAAGAAGCTTTGTTGGATCCTGATTGGATACTAGCTATGCAGGAGGAGCTAAACCAATTTGAAAGGAATAATGTGCGGAAGCTGGTACCCAAGCCTAAAGGAAATAATCCAATAGACACCAAGTGGGTATTCAGAAATAAGATGGATGAAAATGGCATAGTTCAGGAACAAAGCTTGATTGGTTGCCAAAGGCTATTGTCAGCAAGAAGGAATAGATATTGATGAAACATTTGCTCCAGTTGCAAGACTTGAAGCCATCAGAATCTTCTTAGCCTATGCAGCCCATGCCAATTTCAAGGTCTATCAAATGGATGTCAAAAGTACCTTTCTGAATGGAGATTTGGAGGAAGAAGTATATGTTAGTCAACCTCCTGGTTTTGAAGATCCAATTTTTCCAGAACATGTCTATTATCTTTTGAAAGCACTTTATGGACTGAAGCAAGCACCTAGAGCCTGGTATGACACTTTATCAAAGTTCCTTTTGGAAAATCACTTCACAAGAGATACTGTAGATAAAACTTTATTTTTCAGGAATGTTAATGGCTCTAGTATACTTGTTCAAATTTATGTAGATGATATTGTTTTTGGCTCTACAGATGACAAACTTTGCAAAAAGTTTGCCAAATTAATGCAAAGTAAGTATGAAATGAGTATGATGGGAGAACTAACTTACTTTCTTGGTTTACAAGTTAAGCAAGTTAGTGATGGAATATTCATTAGTCAAACTAAATATATTTTTGATCTTTTAAAGAAGTTTGATCTAATCGATTGCACATCTGCAAAAACTCCCATGGCCACAGCAACTAAGCTTGAATTAAACACTACTGAAAAGTCTGTGGATATTTCAAGTTATAGAGGCATGGTTTGCTCACTTCTATACTTAACAGCTAGTAGGCCAGATATAATGTTTGCTACTTGTTTATGTGCTAGATTTCTGGCTGATCCTAGAAAATCTCACTTAATAGCTATTATGAGAATTTTCAGATATCTCAAGGGAACACCAAATCTTGGCATTTGGTACCCTAGAGATTCTGGTTTTGATTTAACTGGTTATTCAGATGCAGATTATGCAGGTTGTAGAATTGATAGAAAGAGTACAACAGGAACCTGTCAATTTCTGGGAAACAAGCTTGTGTCCTGGTTCAGTAAAAAGCAAAATTCAGTTTCTACTTCTACAGCTGAAGCTGAATATATTGCTTCTGGAAGTTGCTGTTCACAGATTTTATGGATGAGAAATCAATTGTTGGACTATGGTTTGCAAGTTGAGAGGATTCCAATTATCTGTGATAATACAAATGCAATTGCCATCACTGAAAATCCAGTGTAACATTCAAGAACAAAGCACATAGATATCAAATACCATTTCATAAGGGAACATGTAATGAATGGTACTGTGGAGCTACATTTTGTTCCAAGTAAGAAGCAACTTGTAGATATCTTTACCAAGCCACTGGATGAATCCACCTTTTCAAGGTTGGTAAGTGAGTCAGCTAGGTATGCTTAATTACTCTTAAATCTATCTGAGTTATTTTGCAAGTTGATATGCAGCCAGAAATTTAATTGATTTTTCAGTCCTCGATGAAATTTTGGCTAAGTCAAAATTTACATCTCGACGGATGACCCTCATCCATCGAGTTTGGTCATCCGTCGACATACAATTTTCTAATAAAAATCAATTACTTTTCTGGAATATTTTATGTCTCGACGGATAACAGTTTATCCTCATCCGTCGAATTGTCTTAATCTCAGCCGTTAATTCTCTGTACATTATCCATCGAGTATACTTATAGTTTGTAAGCATTACACGACGGATAATGAGTGGAATTTTTACAGTTTATTTTTAAACGTCTATTTTAGGCAATTTCTATTGGTTACTTTATTTTACTTTATTTTTTTCAGTTATTTTTTAGATAGTATAAAAGCTTATTTCATTGCAATTGTTCTCTTTTATCATCCTCAAATTCAACTGCTCTAATTTCATTCTCTCTCAAGCACTTACTCTTCTTCTCTTCAAGCTTTTATTCTCTAAACAATGGCACCTGTTGTAAAGATTATGTCTCAAACTGGGTTCATTTATGAGAAGAACAATATCACTGCATTAGTTAACAAGGGTATTCAACAATCGGATGACTATCACACGATGATGGACTTTGTGAAGAATTGCAAGCTCAATTATGCCATGCTGGAATCACCCACAATCTTCTGTGAAGTTGTTGAAGAGATGTGGACCACTGCTACCTACAACTCCACTGACAAGACCATCACTCTAACCATCAACGGTAAAGAATTTTGTATCAATAGTGATGTGATAAAAGCATGTTTCAAAATTCCTGATGATAATGTAACGTCACCACACAATGACACTGATATCATAAATATGCTTAATTCCATGCACTATGCACTTCCTACTTCTAAGCTGGGTGATATTAGGAGAATGGGTCTTAGGAAGGGGTGGAGTTTCTTGTGTGATGTAGTTATAAAGGTTTTCTCAGGAAAGATCAGTAATTTTGATTCAGTGAATATTTCCATGCTTAACATGCTAGATATGCTAGTTACAGATAAATTTTATAATTTCAGTGACCTTGTCTTGTTTGAGTTAGGTTTTAAATTTGGTGAGTTAGCTAAAAGAGGTAAGAATGTGTATTATGCTAGATTTCTTATGTTATTGGCTAACCACCTCTGTGAAGAGATTGTGCTTGAGAACCCTAACAACAAACTGGATTGTCGGGTTCAAGAGAGAAGGCTCATTGCAGATTTGAACATTGCCAATCATCACAAGGATGTGCCAATGTTCTACTTTCCTGTAATGCAGGCACCTCAGGTAAGTGAGGTAAGTTCATTCATCCCTACAACTATTCCAACCTCCATAATTTCTTTGAGTTCAAGAGTAGCTATGGCAACTGTACCAATGGCCAAACAGTTGCCTACCAAAGCTGCAAAACCTACTACTATTTCCAAATCCAAATCAAAGAAAACCCCCTCTGGTATCTCTCAAAAGATGCCAGTTGAAAAATCCACCAAAGCCAAAGAGGGGAGTGTGAAGGAGGGTAAGTTAGGTGAGGGAAGGGGTGAACATAAAAGAAACCCCAAGAATAAGGTTGGAGAGTTGAGTAAATCCCAGCCTAGCTACACTGCAGTTTCCCAACAAACTGCAGTGCTTAAAAAGGATAAAAGCTCACTTCTAGCTGTATCCTCGCAAAAGGATGTAGTTATTGAACAAAGCTCTCAACCAAGAGCACAGGCCAAGAGGGTTAGGGACACAAGCTCACCCCAAACTTATACAAGAAAGAAGAAATCTAAAACCTCTGGGGATGCACAGGATACACACATAGTGCAAACAGTCACTGCACCTTCTCAAGTTCAGTTTAATGTGGCTCCAATAAATGTGGAGTCACAGCCAAAATCTCTAGTTATAGAAGCACCTCAAACACCATACTCACCAACAAATTCTCTGGATGTGGATATGATAAACACATCAATTCCTGATTCCCCTTCTTTAAATCTGTTGGGGAAGCCAAAATCCAGTGCAAGTGAGCATCATCTTTTAGATGACTTGTTGGCTCACTTGCCAATTCTTTCAGAAACTGTTGTGTCATCTGTGCCTAAAATTTCTTCAATCAGCATAGATTCAACAATAGTTTCTCTTCCCACCTCATTCATTTCTACTATCTCGACGGATATTGCTCATCCGTCGAGTAGTGATTGTATCCTCTGCACAACTTCCAACTTCAATTATTTCAAGTGCAGAAAATTTAGTGGTTGTACAATCACTCTTAGGATTGAGAGAGCAGAGTGTCTTGAGTGAGAGGCTGGGTTGCTCCCAGGCAAAAGGAGAGGAAATGAGTGAAAATCTGAAATCCATTTCTTCAGGATTGGCAAAAGGGAGTGAGAGGAGTCCCACCTTAGTAGGTGAAGGTGAGGGTGTGAGGGTGGGGAGCCAGGGTGAGACCCTGATGCAACAAAAGAGAGAACATAAGAGAAAAGCAGGTGCAGAGGATATAAGGGTGGATCCAGCCATTGCTCATGAGTCAATGATTGTGGATGATGCAGAAAAGGAAAGACAATTTCAGCAACATTACAAAGCTGTAATTGATAACATTTCCTTGGATGCTGACACTTTTACTCATCTTGTGTCAGCCTATCAACTGTTGGCTGCTCAGGGCAATGAGGAGGCAGAGAAGACTTTAAATCTAGTACATACTTCAGAATCTCTACAAAGGGATAAAGCTGCTGTCAATTTAATGCCTTCTACAGCTGGTGAGCCATCTGAAGTAAATTCTAATGATGATGACTCTGTTTCATTTGATGGAAGCATGAACTTAGGGGGAGATGAAGGCCCAAGTTCCATTCCAGATCTACCTGAATGGGCATTGACAAAGGAGTCTATACCAGGACAATTCAATGTATCCTTAGTCAAACAAATTATGTCCATCCAAAAGGCCATTCAGAACACCTCAAATGCTGGTACCAAGGCTATTCTTCAAGCCCACCTAGATTCTCTACATCTCATGAAGCTATAGCAATTAAGATAAAATCTGAGTGTGGATGAACTCAAAAAGGATATAGCTGACTTGAAGACCTACAATTTTGAGAACCTGGATTCAATAATGCCCTATGGTACCATACAGGATCTGCTCCTGAGACTGAGAAGAGAATCAAATGCTGAAAAGAAGCTGGCCAAATTGGAGGACAGAGTTCAAGTTATTGAAAACTCTATGGCCACCATTCTTCGAAATCAACAGTCTCAGACCAGTCTTCTAATGCAACTAGCTAAAGCACAAGGCTTGACTCCTCAACTTGATGATAACAAAAAGGGGGAGAAAGGAACAAGTTAGGGGGAGAAACTTAAGATACAAATCAGTAAAGTAATTGTGCCTTCAATTACTGTCTCAAAGCCAGCAGTTGCAGATTGTATAGATCTGATTCAAGCAGCAGCAGCTAACTTGAAAGTTGCTGAGAAAGAACAGTTGAGTTTGGTCAACTGGAAGAAGATTGATGAGGAGATACAGAAAAAGTTTGAACTTGTCAAGGAGCCAGTTAAGTCAGCCATCCATCACTCTCAATTCAAGCAAATTAGTGTGAATGAGATGAGCATGAACTATCTGGAAAGAGGACAATCTTCCTGCATCAAGTCTCCAAAGGCTGAAATGATTCTTAAACCAAGGGCAAACTACTCAAAATCATCCTTGAAGAACCCCTTGGACACTGTGTATGAGACACCCAAGCCTGATAAGAAGAAGCTTTTGTCAAGATCAATTATCTTCTATAAAGATCCAGCTGATTCAGTTTTTAAAAGGAGGATTGCTAAGATTTTCAGAAATGGGAAAGAAATGTGTGTGGTGGCTAGACACCCTCAATTTGCTCAAGCAAAGAGAGAAGAAAAAGCTAGATTAAAGCAGGAAAAGAAGTAGACTGCTCTAGATGCTAAAAAGGCTAAACAAAAGAGAGAGCAGATTGCTATCTTGGCCAAGCTACATGCTGTAAATTCATCACAACAAATTCCCTCTCAACCATCTGAAGCAACTGAATCAAGGAAGCAAGTTGAAGAACTGAAGAAATCTCTAAGAAAGAAGCAATTGGCTAAAAGAACTAAAAGGAAACTGGATATTGTTGACAAGGAATTGGAAGATCAATTTCCTAAGGTATCCACACCAGCTACAACTCAAGCATCAAAGCCCTCTGTGGTATTTGAAGAAATAAAGGTGGTGGATCCCTATAGGAATATTCATAGTGAACCTATTGTGCCCAAGGATGAGCCAATAGAATGGGAAAACATACCAATTCCAGACTTCAATCTACCAATCCTTAGCAAGCCAAAAAGGACAAAGTCAAGAGCAATCAAGAAAGTGAAGCTGTCACCTCTAAAATCCAAATCTGTAGTTAAAGCTCAGCCTAAAGTCAATAAGGGAGACTACTTGTACTTGTGTGACATCAAAGAATTTTCTAATCTAAACATCTATCTGGATGAACTAGATGAAGTAAGAAGTATTGATGTATACGAGAACCTACCTGAAAGGTTAGTGTTCAAGTACAAAGGAGGAAAGGAGATTCAGTGGCCACTTCACAGGATTCTTCAAGAGAGCCAAGCTGTACTGATTAAAGTTTATTCATCCTTCAAGAAGAACATTGGGTTCAACATCACAGCAAGAAGACTAGTATTGAAGAAGATTGAAGAACTAAGGAGTGTTAGAGCTAAAGATGCACTCCAAAGACTCTTATCATCCCATACACAGGGAGAAGAGTGCATCTAAGGCCCTACTGGCTGATGGAGTTCTTAGATGACAAAGGGGTGAGAAGATTCTTTAGATTAGAAGACCAATTGAACATCTCCAGCAATGAGACTCTCTTGGAAATGCAAGAAAAGCTAAATCTCTCAGAATCTGATGAACTGGAATTCCACAGGCAGCTCCAAAATCAGATTGATGAAAACAACAGAAAGCTTGGAAGAAGATCCAGACCTTCAAGAAACTAGAAAAATCTGCTCAGGCTAAGAGGAGCATCTTGAAAATGACTATGAGCTAAACTTTGTATATTTTGTTATTTGAAGCACTTTTCAGTATTATCTACTTTTCTTTAAAGCTGTATGTTTAGGGTGTTTTGTTAACATCAAGTATCTCTTAATTTATGGCTACAATTCCAGTAGAGATAAATTGGGGGAGATTGTTGTGCATATGTTGTGTACTTGATGATTACATAAACAAAACACCTAAGTAAATTTTACTTAGTGAAATAATGTAGCACTCGACGGATAAGGATTATAGTCCCGACGGATAAATCATTATAGTCCCGATGGATGATGACTTATTATCCATCGAGTGAGTAGCTTATGTAATAATGAGTCTATAGCACATTTCTGCATACACCTTTATATACATTCTGTAGTAGCATATAAGTCATGTTGACTTTAACTAGATATGCAGAATAGGTTGATTAATTGTACATAGATGATATCTTGTAATTCTGCATAAATGAATTGAAGTCAAGTGCCAAAATAGCTACCGACGGATGATTAACAAAGCCATCGACGGATGATCAAATAGCTATCAACGGATGTTTAATATAGCAGTCGACGGATGATCAATGAAGCCATCAACGGATGATCATAAAGTCGATGGATGATCATGTACTCAACGGATAAAGAATTCAAATATCAGTTGACAGATGCAAATGGAATGAGGAAGCCTATTAACTGGGTAATAGAGAACAAAGTAACAAAGCATTAGACCCGATAGTTTTTATAATGATCCTGTCTTTTGACTTTGTAATCTTTGTAATATATAAACCAAGAAGTAGCAAATAGAAACTAAGATCTGAGATACAAAAATGAGAAACATTTGTAAGCAGAATTATTAGCATTTCTCTGTAATCTCAGTAGTTCATATTTTGTAAGCAGTTGTGAGCATTCTTGCACACAGAGTTCTCTCGATATAATATATATCTCTGGTGGAATTATTTAAATCCACCAGAAAGTTTTTAAAGACTCATGTTTAATTACTTGTGTTTTGATTCACTTAAGTTTTTATTCCGCATTGTGCTAATCAATACACTTATATTTATATTCAAGTTTGAACATTTTTGTTTTAAGAAAAAGGTTCAAGAATTCCATTCAACCCCCCTTCTGTAATTCTTGCTATATTGTTAAGGGACTAACAATGAGCTGCTGTCTTTTCTCCACCATAATGTCCTCCATAAGCCGTTGAGTGGAAATCTCGCAAGATCCCCCCCGTTTCGATGTAAGGAATACATCTCCTGATGATTTGGTCAGCTCCTTGGCGAAAAAGAAACGGCTCATCCCACATATACCACTTCACTTTATGAAGAAACTTCTTCCTTTGAGCATAAGATAAGTCGGGAGGCATGATATTACTCACAAGATAGTTCACTATATCTGCAAACCATGGTTCTTCTTCTTGCACTCCAAACAGCTGCTCATCGGGAAAAGGCTCATTTATCAATGTCTTGTCCAATGAAGTAGCATTATGATTCTCTAAACGCGAGAGATGATCAGCAACTTGATTTTTAGTTCCTTTTCTGTCCTTCATCTCTAGTTCAAATTCTTGGAGCAAAAGAACCCATCGAATCAATCTAGGCTTCGAGTCCTTCTTTGAGACAAGATATCGAATGGCGGCGTGATCAGTGATAACTGTCACCTTATTCCCAAGTAGATAAGATCAAAATTTCTCAAAACCGTAGACAATAGCCAAAAGTTCTTTCTCCGTAGTAGTGTAATTCAGTTGAGCACCATTTAGAGTCTTACTAGCGTAGTAGACTACATGAAATATATTGTTCTTTCTCTGCCCAAGAACTGCTCCAACTGCATAGTCACTTGAATCACACATCATCTCAAAAGGCTCATTCCAATCAGGTGCAGTTATGATAGGTGCCGTGATTAAACTCCTTTTCAATGTCTCAAAAGCTGCAAGGCACTCGTCATTGAATTTAAAAGGAACATCTTTCTCTAACAGACTGCATAAAGGCTTTGAAATTTTCGAGAAGTCCTTGATGAAACGCCTGTAGAAACCCGCATGACCAAGAAAACTACGAATTCCATTAACAGAAATAGGTGGAGGAAGATTCTCAATGACCCCCACCATGGCCTTGTCCACCTCTAGACCTTTATTAGAAACCTTGTGCCCGAGAATAATGCCTTAACGCACCATAAAATCATATTACTCCCAATTGAGAACCAGATTGGTCTCAACACACCTCTTGAGAACGTGTCCCAGATTCTGCAAGCATTCATCAAAAGAATCTCCAAAGACTGAGAAGTCGTCCCTGAACACCTCCACATTCTGGCCAATCATGTCAGAAAAGATGGCCATCATACATCTCTGAAATGTGGCTGGTGTACCACACAGACCAAAAGAAACTCATCTGCAGGTGAAAGTACCAAATGGACAAGTGAATGTAGTCTTCTCCTGATCTTCTGGAGCGATACAAATCTGATTGTAACCCAAATAGCCATCCAGAACACAGTAATACTCATGACCGGCCAACCTGTCAAGCATCTGATCAATGAAGGGCAATGGAAAATGGTCCTTCCTAGTGGATTTGTTCAGCTTCCGATAGTCCATGCAAACTCTCCACCCCGTGACTGTCCATGTAGGAATAAGCTCATTCTTCTCATTTGCTACCATAGTAATTGTAACGTCCGGGAAATATTATGTAATTATTTTTATCAATAAATAATTATTATGTGATTTTTATGTGAATTTTGTTGAATTATTTGATGATGGATAATAATATTTGGATGTTTATTTATGATAAAATTTAGATATTTTAATTTCTAATTATCCATGATAAAATATAGATAGTCTTGGTATTTTTCTGGTAATTTTTGGATCATTATATGATTTTATAAGGTTTATAGAATTAATAATGATTATTTCACGTAATTATAAAATTTCATTTTAGAACTAGAAATCGTCCCACTTCAACCATTTTTGCGTTTTTACAACCCGAAACTCTTCCGAAAACTCCTTCCTAATCTCATCTGATAATTCTGAACACTTTCCATGTTTTGACTTTCTCGATCCGGGGTACGGTTTGATCCGTACGAGTCCCGGCGTGAAATTTTCGATACGCAAATCCTTTTATATATCAATAAAAATTTGTATTCTCAAAAGGCGGGACATTATTACCTTATTTTCGTATAAAATATTTTATAGGAAGCTCTGTTATGATAATTATCCAAATTTGGTATTAAAATCGGATCGTCTTTTTAGTTACTTAGAGGCTAAGTAACCTATTTTCGGATCTGATTTGCAAATGTAATTATCGAATTATTAAATAAATAAGATATGTGATGGTTATGTCAGTTATGTGTTGCTGTATTATTTATTGTTTATGAACTGTTGGATGCGAAGATTAATTTTATAATTAATTATCGAGCTGTATGAATTTAATTCATTTTTAAAGTAATTTTATTATATATTTATTCTTACAAATGCTAAAATTGTTTCTAAAATTATTTTTTTGTTTTATAATTTCATTTATTTTTTTAGGAGTTTATAAAATTTAGAAATCAATAGTTTTATTGATTATTTATTTTTAAATGATTTTCTGACTTCCATTTAATTGTAAAATCAGTATTTAATTCCTGAATGTTTCAAAAATTATGAAAATTTTATTCTATTAACTTTTAAATATTTCGGAAATTTTAAAATTATTCCGATAATTTTCTGGCTTTTATTCACTTGCACGTTTGTTTGATTAATTGATGCAGGTGTTAGTTATAAGTCAAAAATGATTTAAAAATTATGAAAAATTTAGTTTATTAGTTTTTAACTATTCCGAGAACTTTAATTATATTTCAGAATGATTCTTTTTATTTTTATTTGCTTTTATCTTCGAAATTCTATCGCTAAATTCAAGAGACGGGCGTTAAAATTTAGGCTTGCGGTCAAATTGGGGCATGTGGCGGAGCAAGAAAAGGAAAAAAAATAATAAATAAATAAAAACACACACAGCCTCACCAACCACCACCGCCTTTGTAATAACCCCAATTTTTGGAAATTTTTGAAACCCTTATGAATAGTGATTTTGCAGATTATGCTGAATGAGAAAACTTTTCATGCCACACTATGTAGGGGTTCTATTATTGATCTTCTGGGATATTATTAGTACTCTATGTGGTATATAAGTGTATGTAAAGATCGTCAGAATCCAATTTCCGAACACTTTGATTTTTCCCGGAAATCCACTAGATACGGAAAGAATTAAGTATAAGGTAACAGGATAAAAAGGATTTAAATTAAAGGATTATAAGAGAGGATCATAAAAGGATTATAATGTATTGAGAAAGGTTAAGGAAACCCAAGTAATAAGATTCCGGGTATGATCCCTCAAACGATAAACGAAAACGAAAGTTAAGCGAACCGTATAACAGATCGGCGGTCATTAGGCAAACAATTAGGAAGTTAATCAAAGAGATTAGAGGGGATGATGTCATCCAACCAATGAGAAGAGGACAAAGAGGGGAGGATGACATCACATGATGACATAAGCATGACATAGGGAGGAAGGAGATGTGGTTGGTTTATAACCACACAAAGTCAAGGTTAGAAAGGTAATTACCCAAAAACAAATCAAAAACAAACAACCAAAGAATCAAATCAAAGCAAAAACACAAAAATCTCTCTTTCTCCAAGCTTGCTCTCGGCTTTTCTTCTTTTTCAAAGAAGAAATTTCCAAAAAATCAAGTTCCAAGCATTGTTAAATCACAAGGTAATTATCTAAGGTTCCTTGTACATAGATATGGATATGCTATAAGTTTAAGCTCCTAATTCCTTCACAATCTCTTCCAATAAATCAAGGAAGAAGATGGTGAATAGTAACCTTCAAGAAATAACTTTAGTTTTCTTGAATTTTTATGAAAGATTAAGGTTATACAAGCAAGGATCAAGGTTCTTTAGGCATTCAAAGCTCTTGTGTTGTGTTAAGAAGCTTCAAAGAAGGTATAATCTCTTAACCCGGCTTTGTTATTGAATGTTAAGAGCATAATATGAATATTCTATTTCATGTGAGGCTTGATGGTTGTGTATGTAGTGTTTAGTTGGATTTGGGATGTTTTTGGAGTTGTAAATCTTGGTTGTTGATTAATGAACTTAAGTGTAGTTTAAATTCATGATAAAGAATAGTATAAATTGTTAATGTTGAGTTGTTGGGGCTGTTATGATAAAGTATGGATGGAGTTTTGATTGGGTTGTGATTGTGGGTTGATTGTGAGATGATTTGGAGTGGTTTAAAATTGGGTAATTGCGTAAACATAGCCGTCGTAATGCCCGATTTACCGTAGACTGTTTTTGTTCTTAACATCAGAACCCTTGAACTCACTATTAGGTTTTTACCATTGCCATGTTTAGATAGTTAGTGTTACGAGCTTCGTTTTGATATGTGGTTCGTTTGATTCCGATGAACGGTTTAGGAGAAACGGTCGTTTTAAGTAACGACATTTCGCAAACGAACCCTTACCCCTCGCCTTACTTTGAAACATAGGTTAAAGACCTTAAAGGACTAATTGAAGTATGAAACATTTATGTAAGGTTTAATAGGCAGTTGGTAAGACACTCGCGAAGGAATCGCCTTAAAACTCATAATGGTTAAATTATTAAAAATGGTGGGGCCGAGGGTACTCGAGTGACTTAAGAGAATCATTAAGCGCAAAACGAGCGTTAGAGTCTAAGTTGGTTAGAGTATAGATTTACAAGTGACTTTGGTTTAATTCCAACTTACTTGTTGCTTATAGGTTACCAGACTCGTCCCGAGCCATTCGTAACCCCCAGTCGCTCAGGCAAGTTTTCTACCCGTTATACTGTTGTTGTGATGTATATGTGTATATGCATGATCTTGCGATAAATGCATATTTGTTATTAGCAAATTCTTGCGATATATTGTAGCATGTGATATGGTATATATGCATGCCTGTTTCATATTCTTGGATTATATATCTATTGGTTAAAATGCTTACAGTTGCATAATACCTATGCTAGAGATAAGCGGTATTGAGTTTACCCTTAGTATAGGGGATCAAAAGGTGAACATATTTCTAAACCGGGAGTCGATGTTCCCGAGTATAATATATATATTTATATATATATGGTTATAGTTTTCAAAACTATTAACCGAATAAGGTTTATTCGATAACTTTAACTTTATTTTATTATTGAATATTATTTCAAATATTCATCCGAGGACTTATGACTCCTTTATTTTATTATTGAATATTATTTCAAATATTCATCCGAGGACTTATAACTCCTTTATTTTATTATTGAATATTATTTCAAATATTCATCCGAGGACTTATGACTCCTTTATTTTATTATTGAATATTATTTCGAATATTCATTCGAGGGCTTATGACTCAGTTATATTATTAATGATTATTAATTGAATATTCATTTGAGGATGTATGACTCCGTTATTTTATTTAATGAATATTATTTATAATATTCATTCGAGGTATTATGACTCCGCTTGTTATTTAATAATATTCTTTATTTTATTAAAGAATAATGTTTCGATAATCAAACTTATTTTCGATTATTCAAATAAAGATAGTACTTTCGTATAAGTATATCTTTGGTTATTTAATACTCATTTCAAGTATAAGTCTTACAACTTCTACTTCAATTATTTGTATAAAGATTATTCTTTATGGGAATATTATTTAAATAATAATATTCAGACATTTTCTAAATATATTGGGACTGATTTACTTCATTAAATCAGCATTACTCCAAACACTCTTTAAAGTATTTTCGAGTCTTCAAAATGATTTTTAAAAGTTAGAGCGGATCCCAAAACTCATTTTTATATTTAAGATCTTCCTTTTAAAAAGGGGATTTAAATACTCGCTCAAAACCTGAGGGATCCGGTTCTATGGTGTATTTTATATTCGCAACAAGGTTGCAGTTTTGGTAAATGAATTGATTACTTACCCAACGTTCGGGAAGTAAGTGCATCTATCGAGTCGGCATAAGCAACATGGGCTCAGTGGGCGTCCATGATAGTGTAAGTGGCTCAGTGGGAGTCCATCAAATGCATAAGTGGCCGAGTGGCAGTCCAGCATAAGGTCCTATTGCGACCAGGGTGATGACCAATGGGGAATTCGTCCATCTACTAGTAGAAAAGGTTACTTATTGGTATCTTTGCCTGATCAGCAAGATATCAGGTTTATGCCAAAATTCTTTCCTTTGCAAATTTATTGGATATTGCAATTCTGTTCATACTTTACATGACAGAGGTTTTCTGGAAACGTATGTATATATATAGGTGTATATATATATCGGGACTTAATGAAGTATATCATAACTTCATTTCCTTCAAAATATTTCAAAGATTGAATCTATTCAAGTCTTATCTTGTAGTCTCATCAGTGTGATGAACTTTTGAAACTAATTATAACTTGAACGGTGGTAGTTCAAGTAGTATTTGGAAAAGATATAAGTATATTAGAGTATCTTGTAACTTCATATTTTAAACTTATATCTAGTAAATGATTATCTTATGCATGACAAAGATTTTCAGAAAAACGTTGAGACAAGGTTAGATATATGAGATCACCTTGCAACGATATTTTTATACAGTTATACACTGGAACTCTGTGTGTATTATGCATGGAAGAGGACTTCCCATATTTTGAAAAGTATATATGTATATATACACTGAATATTTTGCGACTTCATCGCATTAAGATATCAACTTGGTTCATTTCTTTTGACCAAGACTTTCATGAGTACTATGAGAAGGCTCATATATTGTTAATCATTATACATATTATTTTGGTGGGCTTGCTGCTCACCCTTGCTTCTTCTTTCATCACACAACATCAGATAGATAAGATGAACAGGACCAAGCTCCCAATTCGCAAGCGGATAGGAAACGTTCCGCAGCTTTCCGGAAGCGTTGAGGCCGCTGTAGCTGAGGTAGAAATTACCAATAGGCTAAGTTTTCAACTAATAATGTACCAGACTTATGTATATTATGAATTGTAATAATGGCAAAGAAATGTAAATTTATTCAGAAACCTGTTTAAGGTGCATTGGCATATAATTGTGGAATAAAACGACTTGTGATTATTTTTGGATATTCATCTCTGAGGCTATAACTTGTGGTGTGTGTGTTTAATGGTGGGGTCACAGTACAGAGTAGTTGATTATTTATTAAGATTGGGTGTTATTAAGGGAAATGGAACTCGTGACAACCCGGATCCCCGACCCCGGATTTGGGGGTGTTACAGAAGTGGTATCAGAGCTAAGCGTTATAAACCTCAGAGATGATGTGACGTTAAGATAATAAGTTCACTAAGATAATAAGAACTCTTGCCAAGTTCATAGTCGGACTACCTAACGTAGTACTGACAGTTAAAACCCTTATGTGAACCCCTACAAATATCGTGATAGTAGCGTAGTTCGTTATCGTATATGGTCGCGGGACTCCGAACTCTGAGGTTGAGAAGTGACAGCGCGATGATGTTTTATTACTAATTGGAGATCAAATTTTGGATCCGATAGAGCGTCCTAACGCAGGACCGGATGATGTTCATATTGAGGATGTAACGGTTGAGGATGTTGTCCTAGAAGGGATTGTGGCTGAGGAGGATCCCGTGAAGGATCCTGACAAGAATGAATAAAGGACCACTGAGGAATTGATGACCATGGTTAGGGCAACTCCCAGAGGTAGGATTGGCCGGTCACTACCAGAGGTTCGTTCAAGTTTTTAAAGATAGTAGCCCCTTTAACGTGACTTACTCGTAAGACTGAGAAGTTCGAATGGACAGAGAAATGCGAGAACAACTTTTAAGAACCGAAGCAAAGGTGGGTGACGTTCCCAATGTTGGCGTTGCCGGATGGAAAATGAGATTTTGTGAAGTGTAGTGACGCTTCGCATAAGGAATTAGGGTGCTTCTCATACAGCACAGCAAGGTAATCGCGTACGCGTCAAGACAATTAAGGGAATATAAAAATTCGATATCCCCACCCATGAGCTTGGGCTCGTGGCAATAGTTTTGCCCTAAAGATTAGAGGCACTACTTGTACGGAGAGAAGTGCAAGATTTACACAAACCATAGGAGCTCTAGTACATTTTCACACAGAAAGAGCTTAACATGCGCCAAATGAGGGGGTTAGAGCTAATCAAGAATTATGATTGGGAAATTCTTTATCATTCAGGGAAAGCCAATGTGGTGGCTGATGCCCTTAGTAAAAAGGAGAGACTCAAGATAATAATGTCTTTGGGAGAGTTTATAAGAGATTTTGAGAAAATGGAAATAGAAGTGAAGGTAACCGGAGCCGGTACCGAAAAGCTGTTTGAGATTGCAATACAGACCGAATTTTTGGAAAAGAACATATTGTGCCAGAAAAAGTGATGAATGAAGGTAGAGAGCCAACAATTAGATAAAAGATTAATATCGAGAAAAATGATAAGTGAATAATGAGGTATTCCTACAGAATTTGAGTTCCAAATGTTCAAGAGCTTAAAGATGAGATCTTAGATGAAAGCTAGTTTGAGGAATAAGATTTAGAGCAAACCCTGAACGTGATAGTCAGGGAGGTCGCCATCAAGATCGAAAGAACCCATAACATAATATAGTGGAAAACAAGGTTTTTAATGTATAAGATAACCCCGATTATGGGAGAAGGTTGAAACATTTCATACTAAGGAAACAGAAAGTCGAGTAAGGAAAGGAGACCCGAGACGGTACTCCTATACGGCAATTTATGGACCTGTCTAGACAGAACTTAGACTATTATCCCCAACCACCACCTTGAGGAAACAATGCGGTAGGAAATTCTTTCAGGACCTTTAAATCGCTAAGCTCTCAGTGTTCTAAGGAACAAGTTGACCCAGTTGAGGCCAGAGCCTGGCTAAAGGAAATATAGGAATCATTTGAGATTCTAAATGATTGACGAATCACAAAAGATGGTTTTTGTCACTTACCCTCCTAAGAGAGAGGCCACCCGCTTGTGAAAGGCCAAGGAAGGCACGAAGCAAGAGATTATAATAAACTGATTTAAGTTCAGTCAATTTTTTTCAGGAAAGTACTCCCAAGGTTATGGAGATAGTGTAAAAGCTTTGGAGCTAGAACAAAAGCGGATGAGTATGATGAATTCTAAATCTAAGTTGTAAAAGTTGTCAAGATTCGTTCTGAGGACACGAATCCCGAATGACGGGATGTTTGAAATCAATACTTATGTTGTGTTGGTTCATGAAATAAGGATAAGAGAAAGGAAAATAAAAAGAAACTGAAGTGGAAAGGAATATAAAGGCAATAGAGTTTGAGGTATGATAAGGGAGTTGGGTATGAGGAAACCCTAAAGACTCGTAGCAATAGAAATAGAAAAGTATGCATTCGTCAGGATGAGGGTGATTCACCATGAGTTAAAATTGATGGTTGAGGGCATAAGAGATACATATATTTTATCCCCTGTAAGTTGGGAGGATTCGAGGAAACCTTGAGATAGTTCGAAGGATAAATAATGAGACGCAGATAGACTGAGGAGACAAGAAAGTAAGAAATTAAGAAAATTGGATGAAGGAAGTGACCTTCAAGAAGGTGAAGTGTAAGACCGGTGGCATGATACCCAGAAAGGGAGACGCCAGATATGAAAGATATCCCAACATTGAGGTGACTATTGAGATAAACAACAAAAGTAAATAAGGAATTATTAAGAAGAGGTTCACGTTGAACACGACCAATATCTTCCAGAACATCCTTGTTATCATTACCAAATTAGGCAAGAAAAGCGGATAACCGTTGTTATCTTTTGGAGGCCATATTGATTGACCCCCTTTTTAATACAGATGTTATTGTGAAATTAGGCATATACTATCGAGGTGGGAATGATTGAATAAGACCCCCTTATCAGGGATATATGACTTGATTTATCCATGAAAGGATGCATGTACCTTTTTAAAGGTGGAATTAAGGATAGAACATCGGTAACTTAAAATGAATCCTAGGGGAATGCATAAAGGTTGGCATTTCACCCTTAATAGGGATAGTATGAGTTTTGACAGTATGAATTGGAAAGGATTAAGGTAATAACAACCTTTAAGGATCAGTGGAAAAATTTTTAGAAGTATATAGACAATGGTTCTAGTATTAGTAAATGGTATTTTGATATGCCCTGTATCTAGGGAATACAGGAGGAACGATTCAAGGATAACCTTAGAGGTTTTACAAGGAGAAAGGTAAAATTCAAAATTGTCAAGAATAGAAATGTTGATAAAGGAAATATGACGTAATTATATTGATGCCAAGTGAGGCACGTGTTAAACCACGAGAAGGTATGGATCGAACCAGTAATGGTCGAAATTGTTCAGGGTCATTAGGACTTAAGATAAAAGATGTTCTAATTATGATTGAGAGTCAGTCATGACAGTGATTAACCTCTAAAGACTGAGGCAACAACTTATGGAAAAATGGTAATTTTTTTTACTCATCAGATTTTAAGGAAAACATCTTCACATAAGCTGTGAACAAGGTAGAAAATTTATTTGGAGGTGGTTAAAATGACATTGACTGTAAGGAAATTTTACTATCAGGAAAGGCCAAAGAGGTGGCCGACACTTTAAAGGTAAGAGGATAATTATAGGCGCCTGTGCCAAAGGAATACAGTGATGATGGTTAAAGCTATGAAGGTTGTATTAGGGTTTGGAAGATTGACATTCCTTCTGATGACTGTGCAATACCCAACCGTAATAGTAGTTGGTAAAGGTTTAATTCGTGTAATCGCCATGAGCGGGCTATCTATCTCAGAAGATACTATCTTGAGATAAGCCAGGACCATGTTTCAAAAAAGGACTAGGCGAACCCTTGAGTTAAGTCTTCTATTTAAGGCATACGAGTAAGAATGGTATTAACCTGCTATCGTTGCTTTGATTGAAACTCTTCTGCAATTTTATCTGCTTCATGTCATGTATGTATGTCAGGATCAGGAGTGTTCTTCATGAATCATGAATGGTGATAATGTTACCTCCTTAGAAGAATTTTATACGACATATATGGACTCCGTATGGTTAGATATTAAGATTTCATGGAAAGTGAATAATGATAGTAGGTCAGTGGTGGACCATAGTAAGGCAGCAATGATTCTGCGAGTAATGAGCTGATTACAACCATGAGAGTTGTATTGGAATGGATGTTGAGATTAAGTACCGCTAATCGGGTCGTGGTAGTGTATAAGTTATCATTGATAGACTAATTAAGTAGAGTATCTACCTATTGAATATTTATTCCTTCCTATCAATAGAGAGTCGTATTACTATACGAGGAAGGTTGCGATGCAAGCATAGAATTCTAGTAACGATGATGTCTAGAATGAGATCCCAGCTTCGATTTTCAATATCGAGGGAGTTTCAAAGGTGATTGTGTATAAGCTCGAGGAAGAGCCTGGGTCCATAGAATGATGGACGGAATAGCAAAAATATTTAGGCATGTGAAATACGATGCTATAATACTTGATGTTGATATAAATAGATATATGTTTTGTTCTCCTATGACAAACCTCTATAGTTCAGAGGTAGGTTCCAAGCCAGATATTTTGTGGTAGTATATTTTTTTTTATATTTATAATTCTCTTCAATTCGTTCTTTTCTCTTCTTTTCATTTCATATAAACTGAGAAGAACAACCCTTCCAGAAGGGGAGGTATTGCCGAATGACTATCTATCTGTGTGATAGAAGCCGAGTAGGATACCAGCTATTGTTTAATTGCTTGTCAAGTACTAAAGGCTGGCCACCTTCTGTACTAACTATGCAATGTAACACGTGTTCATGATCATAGTGATCTCTCAATGAATTCTTTTACTTCTATATGATGGATCAAGCTTTCGAAGATGGAAGCAGCTAAAGGAAGTAGTATCAGTACGGTAGTATTCCGATTCTAACGCGTTCGTGATACTAAGGTTGACATGGTTATTAAAAGGTTATAGAACGCTAACGAGCGAAAGTATAACCAGTATAATATTAGGAACGGAAGGTAGTAGCGACTACGAACTGGAAAAGAATGGGTATTGAGAAGCAAAAGCTATAATGCTAGAAGCTATGATGAGAGTCGGTGCAATAGACTTGAAAGAATTTAGAATGATCACTTAACGCGGATTAAGTTATCTCACGATAATCGATCGTATGTCAATATCGAGGTATCGCCTTATGAGATCCTTGAGGGAAGACAATGTCGATCTCCCTTATGTTAGGATGAAGTTGTAGAGCGCAAGATGCTCGAACCCGCAGTAGTCCAAAGGACCAGGGATATAATAGATCTAATCAGAGGACGGCTGGTAGTAATCCAAGATGGACATAAGAGGTATGCTGATTTGACTCGAAAGGACAAAGAGTATGAAATAGGGGACCTAGTGTTGTTATAGGTATTCCCTTGGAAAGGATTGATGTGGTTTGGAAAGAAAGGAAAGTAAGTCCACGAATTGTTGGACCCTTGAATATATTAAGACGTATTGGGAAGTTAGCATATGAGCTATCCCTACCCCCAAACATGTAGCAAGTTCAGGACGTGTTCCACGTATCAATGTTAAGAAAGTGTAATTCGGATGCCAGATAAATAGGGGCATATGAGCGCATAGACATGCAACCCGATGTAACCTATATGGAGCAACCAGGAAGGGTTATAGAGTGAAAAGGAACAAGTGCTTAGGAGAAGGGTTATCAAACTATTCAGAGTTTGATGGAAGAACCACAATGTGGGAAAATTTACTTGAGAGTTAGAAAGTGCAATGCTAAGAGAGTATCCCTATTCATTTTCTATCTGATTCCGGGGCGGAATCCTTTTAAGGAGGGGAGACTGTAATAACCCCAATTTTTGGAAATTTTTGAAACCCTTATGAATAGTGATTTTGCAGATTATGCTGAATGAGAAAACTTTTCATGCCACACTATGTAGGGGTTCTGTTATTGATCTTCTGGGATATTTTTAGTACTCTATGTGGTATATAAGTGTATGTAAACATCGTCAGAATCCAATTTCCGAACAATTTGATTTTTCCCGAAAATCCACTAGATACAAAAAGAATTAAGTATAAGGTAACAGGATAAAAGGATTTAAATTAAAGGATTATAAGAGAGGATCATAAAAGGATTATAATGTATTGAGAAAGGTTAAGGAAACCCAAGTAATAAGATCCCGGGTATGATCCCTCAAACGATAAACGAAAACGAAAGTTAAGCGAACCGTATAACAGATCAGCGGTCATTAGGCAAACAATTAGGAAGTTAATCAAAGAGATTAGAGGGGATGATGTCATCCAACCAATGAGAAGTAGACAAAGAGGGGAGGATGACATCACATGATGACATAAGCATGACATAGGGAGGAAGGAGATGTGGTTGGTTTATAACCACACAAAGTCAAGGTTAGAAAGGTAATTACCCAAAAACAAATCAAAAACAACCAACCAAAGAATCAAATCAAAGCAAAAACACAAAAATCTCTCTTTCTCCAAGCTTGCTCTCGGCTTTTCTTTTTTTTCAAAGAATAAATTTCCAAAAAATCAAGTTCCAAGCATTGTTAAATCACAAGGTAATTATCTAAGGTTCCTTGTACATAGATATGGATATGCTATAAGTTTAAGCTCCTAATTCCTTCACAATCTCTTCCAATAAATCAAGGAAGAAGATGGTGAATAGTAACCTTCAAGAAATAACTTTAGTTATCTTGAATTTTTATGAAAGATTAAGGTTATACAAGCAAGGATCAAGGTTCTATAGGCATTCAAAGCTCTTGTGTTGTGTTAAGAAGCTTTAAGGAAGGTATAATCTCTTAACCAGGCTTTGTTATTGAATTTTAAGAGCATAATATGAATATTATAGTTCATGAGAGGCTTGATGGTTGTGTATGTAGTGTTTAGTTGGATTTGGGATGTTCTTGGAGTTGTAAATCTTGGTTGTTGATTAATGAACTTAAGTGTAGTTTAAATTCATGATAAAGAATAGTATAAATTGTTAATGTTGAGTTGTTGGGGCTGTTATGATAAAGTATGGATGGAGTTTTGATTGGGTTGTGATTGTGGGTTGATTGTGAGATGATTTGGAGTGGTTTAAAATTGGGTAATCGCGTAAACATAGCCGTCGTAATGCCCGATTTACCGTAGACTGTTTTTGTTCTTAACATCAGAACCCTTGAACTCACTGTTAAGTTTTTACCATTGCCATTTTTAGATAGTTAGTGTTACGATCTTCGTTTTGATATGTGGTTCGTTTGATTCCGATGAACGGTTTAGGAGAAACGGCCGTTTTAAGTAACGACGTTTCGCGAACGAACCCTTACCCCTCGCCTTACTTTGAAACATAGGTTAAAGACCTTAAAGGACTAATTGAAGTATGAAACATTTATGTAAGGTGTAATAGGCAGTTGGTAAGACACTCGCGAAGGAATCGCCTTAAAACTCGTAATGGTTAAATTATTAAAAATGGTGGAGCCGAGGGTACTCGAGTGACTTAAGAGAATCAGTAAGCGCAAAACGAGCGTTAGAGTCTGAGTTGGTTAGAGTATAGATTTACAAGTGACTTTGGTTTAATTCCAACTTACTTGTTGCTTATAGGTTACCGGACTCGTCCCGAGCCATTCGTAACCCCCAGTCGCTCAGGCAAGTTTTCTACCCGTTATACTGTTGTTGTGATGTATATGTGTATATGCATGATCTTGCGATAAATGCATATTTGTTATTAGCAAATTCTTGCGATATATTGTAGCATGTGATATGGTATATATGCATGTCTGTTTCATATTCTTGGATTATATATCTGTTGGTTAAAATGCTTACAGTTGCATAATACCTATGCTAGAGATAAGCGGTATTGAGTTTACCCTTAGTATAGGGGATCAAAAGGTGAACATATTTCTAAACCGGGAGTCGATGTTCCCGAGTATAATATATATATTTTTATATATATATGGTTATAGTTTTCAAAACTATTAATCGAATAAGGTTTATTCGATAACTTTAACTTTATTTTATTATTGAATATTATTTCAAATATTCATCCGAGGACTTATGACTCCTTTATTTTATTATTGAATATTATTTCAAATATTCATCCGAGGACTTATGACTCCTTTATTTTATTATTGAATATTATTTCAAATATTCATCCGAGGACTTATGACTCCTTTATTTTATTATTGAATATTATTTCGAATATTCATTCGAGGGCTTATGACTCAGTTATATTATTAATGATTATTAATTGAATATTCATTTGAGGATGTATGACTCCGTTATTTTATTTAATGAATATTATTTATAATATTCATTCGAGGTATTATGACTCCGCTTGTTATTTAATAATATTCTTTATTTTATTAAAGAATAATGTTTCGATAATCAAACTTATTTTCGATTATTCAAATAAAGATAGTACTTTCGTATAAGTATATCTTTGATTATTTAATACTCATTTCAAGTATAAGTCTTACAACTTCTACTTCAATTATTTGTATAAAGATTATTCTTTATGGGAATATTATTTAAATAATAATATTCAGACATTTTCTAAATATATTGGGACTGATTTACTTCATTAAATCAGCATTACTCCAAACACTCTTTAAAGTATTTTCGAGTCTTCAAAATGATTTTTAAAAGTTAGAGCGGATCCCAAAACTCATTTTTATATTTAAGATCTTCCTTTTAAAAAGGGGATTTAAATACTCGCTCAAAACCTGAGGGATCCGGCTCTATGGTGTATTTTATATTCGCAACAAGGTTGCAGTTTTGGTAAATGAATTGATTACTTACCCAACGTTCGGGAAGTAAGTCCATCTATCGAGTCGGCATAAGCAACATGGGCTCAGTGGGCGTCCATGATAGTGTAAGTGGCTCAGTGGGAGTCCATCAAATGCATAAGTGGCTGAGTGGCAGTCCAGCATAAGGTCCTATTGCGACCAGGGTGATGACCAGTGGGGAATTCGTCCATCTACTAGTAGAAAAGGTTACTTATTGGTATCTTTGCCTGATCAGCAAGATATCAGGTTTATGCCAAAATTCTTTCCTTTCCAAATTTATTGGATATTGCAATTATGTTCATACTTTACATGACAGAGGTTTTCAGGAAACATATGTATATATATAGGTGTATATATATATCGGGACTTAATGAAGTATATCATAACTTTATTTCCTTCAAAATATTTCAAAGATTGAATCTATTCAAGTCTTATCTTGTAGTCTCATCAATGTGATGAACTTTTGAAACTAATTATAACTTGAACGGTGGTAGTTCAAGTAGTATTTGGAAAAGATATAAGTATATTGGAGTATCTTATAACTTCATCTTTTAAACTTATATCTAGTAAATGATTATCTTATGCATGACAAAGATTTTCAGAAAAACGTTGAGACAAGGTTAGATATATGAGATCACCTTGCAACGATTATTTTATACAGTTATACATTAGAACTCTGTGTGTATTATGCATGGAAGAGGACTTCCCATATTTTGAAAAGTATATATGTATATATATATACTGAATATTTTGCGATTTCATCGCATTAAGATATCAACTTGGTTCATTTCTTTTGAACAAGACTTTCATGAGTACTATGAGAAGGCTCATATATTATTAATCATTATACATATTAATTTGGTCGGCTTGCTGCTCACCCTTGCTTCTTCTTTCATCACACAACATCAGATAGATAAGATGAACAGGACCAAGCTCCCAATTCGCAAGCGGATAGGAAACGTTCCGCAGCTTTCTGGAAGTGTTGAGGCCGCTGTGGCTGAGGTAGAAATTACCAATAAGCTAAGTTTTCAACTAATAATGTACCAGACTTATGTATATTATGAATTGTAATAATGGCAAAGAAATGTAAATTTATTCAGAAACCTGTTTAAGGTGCATTGGCATATAATTGTGGAATAAAACGACTTGTGATTATTTTTGGATATTCATCTCTGAGGCTATAACTTGTGATGTGTGTGTTTAATGGTGGGGTCACAGTACAGAGTAGTTGATTATTTATTAAGATTGGGTGTTATTAAGGGAAATGGAACTCGTGACAACCTGGATCCCCGACCCCGGATTTGGGGGTGTTACAGCCTTTCTCCTTAATCTTTCTCGCCTCCCTCAGCTCTCTCTCTCTTCTCTCTACCTTCAATCTCTCCCGAATCTCTTCTCTATCCCTCTTCTTCTTCTCGATTTTTTTCTTTTCTCCTGTTAATCTCTCTTTTTATCCCTGGTTGCGGTTCCATGTTCCTTTCTTCCCCGGCCACCGTATTTCTCCGATAAGCACTGTCGGCTTCTTCTTCTTATTTCGGCTCCTTTAGCTATTTTTGGGTTGTTCTGTTTCTGATTACTCTTGTATGTATACATGCCTCGTGTGTATATATATATGTTTCATGTTGTGTGTTCCCCTGTTTGTTCTGTTAATTCTGGCCTATTCAGTTTCTGGTGACTCTCACCACCGCCCGCGCGTGTAGCGCGTGATGGTGGCGTGAGATTTTCTGGTTGTTTCCTGTTGTTGTACGCGCGTGTTGTTCTGATTAAATTTTTAATTGAAATTATTTATTTTCTGCAGGAAAATGAATTGATTAAGATTTCGTGAAATGAAATTATTCGTGCGAGAATAATTAAATAATCGGTGGAATTTATTTAGAAAGCCGAATAATATCGGGCAACAATAAATTTTACCGCCGTCGGCGATGAGCCTCGGCGAGTCGATGACGGAATGTGATGACGCGGTTCTGAGTCTTAATATTTTAAAATAAATCATTTAGTTTGTAAAGTTATTCCTAAACGAAAATATTTTATGAAAATGTAAAAGTTGTATCAAAAATCGAAATGCATAATTGAATTGGTGTTGGGAATTGTGGAATTGCGATTGTTGTTGTTGTGTTTGGATGATTGTGATGGTTGTTGATTGGGATTGACGTCAAACTGATTCGACGGGTAGGCCGATAAACAAAGGAAACGCTGTACGATTTTCAGAAAATAAATTCCGAAAATACGGGAACATAACCTATAATTATCGGAGATGTTGAATAACCATATATAATTATATTATATGAACTTAATTGCGGTTGAGACAAGATAATTTATAAACGATCGATTACCCTGATTTTCAAAATGATGAATATATGTATTTTCCGAAAAATAAACACTAAACCGAGTTTCGAAGATGTGAACCATAATTGCTATGTGTATTTCAGTAATACATATAAATATTAGTTGGGTTTTGAAATCGTATGGGTAGAATAGGATTGTGGTGTTATGTTAAGCGAGACGATTATCTGAATTAGGGTATTTCCACCCTGTAGGTCCTAGTCGGAAGACCCGAGACATGACGTTAGACTTGGAATGATCTAGTAATTAATTATCAGACTCAACAAGATTCCAATCGAAGGACACGAAGGATAAGGTTGTGTCCAGAATAGGATAGTGGTTTGACGATAAAGCCAAACGTTCAAGGAAATTCAAAAGTCAACCGATAATAGTGGTTAAAGCTTCTCGAGGCAAGTATTCCTGAACTTTCTTTTAAAATACTGCAAATATTTATTCATTCCTATTCTAAGTTCAGAATACTAACTGTTTTATATTTCGCTGCAATTACTCTGATTATGCATGATCCTTTTATTCTTATTCCTATAATTCGATTGCTCTCTTGAGCAAATACCCATTCTTTCGGGTTATTTGCGAACCCTGAATTGGGATTTTTGAATTCAAAATGATTTAACATCAAAATAATCCCTGGGCTGGATAATGATGATGTGTGAGATTAAGTTTTACTTAATCCTAAGGACCGGGACATGACCGGTGCCTTGAGATGGGTCGTAGAGCTTGGAGACCCGACCGGATCTATACAGGTAGGTATAGATCTATACTGTATCCTGACTGATCAGCAGGATATAAGTGTGAACTAGTGTCCAGATTAATTTGTTGTTGATCGCCATTAATGGCATTCTCTCTTGAAAGGTTTTGTGATTCTAAAACCAGACAAAACCCTGATTCAGGAGATGAATCTAGGAATCTCTTGTCACTTTTGGATTTATAATCAAAGGCTGGTGACACCCAACGTTTATTCGCTCAACTCACTCAAATAAATAGAATTGTTTAAAATTGTTTAAAGCTTTTGTCCGGAAAATTCCTTTGATATTAATATTTGAAACTTAAATTATATACTTAATGGGCATTTTTGTCTTACTCTTGCTTTGAAATTCTTATTTCTTCCATAAGCAGATAATGATAAAAGTGAATAGCTTTTGATAGACATTAGAAGATAGGGAAATCTCCGCTGCGAGAGGTCGAAGATGTTAGAAGAATAAGACAAGAGCATTTGTGTAAAGGTATTTACACTCGTATTGTAGTTGTTGTGAATTATAGAAGGTTAGATCCTTGTTTCATACCATAACCTGTAAACGATCCGGATTCAAGGGGTTAATTGAATATTCTTTTATTTTATGTAAAGATTGTTTCGTGACACCAGATATTTATCCCGGATTTGGGTTGTTACAAGTTGGCATTAGAGCTACAGGTTATTGGTCACTGAAATAAGAATAGGTGAGCGTAAGATAGGAATAATAGGCCATCTGAGATAGGAAAGACCCTAGGCATACTCGTGTTAAGTTGAGTTGAGTGCGAATTAGGGTTAGAAGATCCGATATGGAGTTGGTAAGATGGGATTGTTGAGAAAGTGTAAGGCGAATATCGCAACGTTATAGGTATATTGAGTTCTCAGATCCTACAATAATGAGGAATCGACGAAGCGACGGAGACTGGGTATGTTACCCTACTTTTCATGCGGTTTTGAAGAAAATGCGATTGATCTTGTGAGCACTTGTGTAAGGGAAGCTAGGTGAGTATTAATATGATTTAACTTAGGATTATGTAGTAGGATGAGATTCATGCAGGAGGCAACGAGTTGATGGAAGCTGATGAAGAACCAACATTGCACGTTTCGAAGGCACACCGTTATGAAAAGGTTTTTATCACGTATCGGGCACTCCACAAGGAATGGTATCTGCCTTATTGGGTATAGGAAAGTCTAACAAAGAGGTGCATCCCTATCTACAGATAGAATGTCGAATCGCAAGTGTAGTTGTAAGCATAACGTCAAGGACGATGTCAAGAATGTCAAGGATAGTATTAGATGTGAGCGTGGTGGTAGAATTGCGAATAAAATGATATATAATGGTAAATGAAATTTCGTCGACTAATAAGTACGAGCAGAATCCAAGGAAAAATAGAAGATGTATCAAGGTGGAGAGACCCTTATATGGGCATTCTTTTAATTGGATATTCCATTAACGGATTATAAGAATAACAAGTAACTATATAGTAATGACGACCAAATATTTGATTTTCAAAATTTTAAAATGAGTTTTCGAAAAAGATTTTCTTAATAAACTTTCAGAAGATTTTTGCATGAAATGAGTTTTATAATTTGATTGTCGAATTACTACTTAAGTTCTTGTTATTATAAACAGAAAGTTATCCAAAAAGAAGAATGAATTTGGACTCAGTATTGTTAATTTGGAGGACCAAGTAGACCCACTAGTAAGAAGAAAATTTAAAGTTTTTCGTGAAAGATGAATATAAATTTTGTTTAATAATATTAATGATTAAATCAACAAGTTAAAACATTATTTACCCAATTCATGAAATTGTTAAAATTTAACGAGATTCGTGATTCGAGCGGTTAGAGGGTGATTGAAGGAAATGAAAGAATCTTCCAGATGATTGGAGAATAATAATGTTCCTATCGACGAAGTTGAGACGTGGTGGGATCGATTGTTATTCTACACGGCATAGATAAAGTCAGAAGGAATAATTATAAATTTCGTAAGGACGCGCGTATGGTCGAATCATTAAAATATTTGAGGTGAAGGCATTTCCAAACAGCATTCCGAAGCAATGATGTGACTTGAACTGTGAATCTCTCATTCGAATGGTTCCTGAAGGCATACGTAAGTGAAGCATGGAAGGTGATCAACACTGACATTCTTTCTTCTAATACGATATCATATGTTTATCTTGATTCTTGAGTACGTATGAGCTCTTCCGTTGATAAATCATAGGAGATGAAAACGAAAGAATATTTATTGTATTTCTTCTAAATTGTTTCTCTTCTCAAGTTATTGATTCCTGATTGAGACAAACAGTGTTGTGGTATGACGCTTTGTCAAAATGACAAAGAGTCGGGTGGGACGCCACCTAATCATGTGTTGTATGCCATATAGTGCAAAAGACTGGCCATCTTGAGTGCGAATATGGTTGTCTCATTCTTCACTCATTTTTCTTCCTTCAGCTTACTGACTTATAAATTCTCCCAATCATTTTTTGCATTGTTATTTCTTCAGTTTTTCAATCATAATCATATTCACAAACTCTCCTCTTGCGTAGAGTCTATTCCTTGATGATTACAAAAGAAATGAAATAGTGTGGCACGTGGAATCATACAACAAACATGGATACGATTGCAAGTCGATAAATGGTGGACACCTGCGAGCAGGGAAGAATGGATACACCGATAACGTGGTCATGACAAAGACATCAAGTCAGACAGTTGTTCTTGTTACGGGGATCTCATCAACATGGTAGATTGCGTAAACGCGATGCACTGCAAATTAGAAAATTTTGACGAAAAATGAATCGTTAGTGAACCGTAATAAATAAATTAATTATAAAATAAGGAAGGAAAGATGTGTGTGTCAGAAAAAGCAATGAGTATCGGAATGACAATCAAAGATCAAGGGAATTTTGAACAATGACTAAGACAGGCAATTAATGCATGAAACATCCCTTCGTCACGGGAAGATATGTGTTGTGAAGAGTCAAGATAGAAGAAATCTTGATTACAACCAAATCTCGAACGTATCCTTTAAGAGATTGTGAAGTTCTCTAACTTAAGTAAATGAATGATGGAAAATTTAATACCCATAAGCGGGCCAACGATGAAAGTTCGATACGGGAACATAAGTGGAGATGAAGGAATGGCGATTCGACTCCGAAATCTTTTACGAGATAATGATCTAACGATTGAGTTTCCACCAGATTGTGACAATGATAATGGAGACCATGCATGATTATTAAAAGATAAACAGATTAGTTAATGAGATTAAGTGTATATCGTCAACAACAGAGAATTAATGTGATTAGTTGAAGGATGCTTTGGTTGATTGATAATGTCATCTTAAGTACGACTGGTAGTCGAAGATATAAGGGAAGTGATGCCCAATTTATAGAAATTACCCTACATTTAAGGATAAAGAAGTATATTGTCATTCTCGTTGGTACTCCAAATAATTGCGATCTCGGTTCTTGAAAAAGATTGTTATGATCAAATCAACTTTATATAATTGGTCTTTGATTCCAGTTAGCTAGTCATCACTTGGTTTAAGTGATCAGTTAAAGGAGTTAATTGATCAACTTTACCAACTAATGGTTAGTTAAATGAAGATTGATTCCAATTATATTAAGTCAAACTCTGGCCTGATTTTCAGTTCCGAAATCAAAGCAATTAGGAATTTGGAAGAAGTGATGGCATTAGCAGAAATAGAAAGTTTAGCAGGATTAGCATGATGTTACTGCAGACATGTGCGAGATTTTTATCTAGATGGATACACTCTTTTTGATAAATAAGAGGAACAAAAAGTAATTGGTACATGCTAGTAAGAAGAATATTTTCAAGAACTGAAGGTTCGAGATAAAGCAGAGAGATTCTATCATCTGTAATAGCGTTCCAGGAAGGACTTGGATGTATACCCATATCAAATGATGATTTAATGGAAGCTACCATAAATTAGTGGAGAGAACGTTTGCAAGAACCGAAAATCCAAGATAGAGCAAAGAAATGTTACCATCTGTAATAATACTCCATGAAGGACGTGAATGTACATCCATGTTGAATTACGATTTAATGGAAGATACTAGGAAATTCGCAAATCCAAGTATCTGAGGTAAGATAGAGACTGACGAAGTCTGCTTGTGAACTCAGGAAAAAAGAATGTTGATCAAATAGGGAAAGCCAAGCTAAGAAAAATAGATACCGATGAATTTTGATAATTCTGTTAGTAAGAATTTGAAAATTATAAATAAAAACCTTCATTATAGCGTTAACTTCAGAAATGACTTATCTAATAATGAACAGATTAGTATTATCAAGAAAAAGAAATCCCTTAAAAAGAGTTAATGAATAATGAGAATGGAGAAATAAATAAAATAAGAAATAGAATCAAAAGAATGATAAAGAAATTTTATAAAATAATCCAGGATATATGCAAGTTGCGAACGTCAGTTTTGCCAGAACTGATAGGAGAAGGAAGTGAAACGCTGATAATTGAAGATAGAAATTTCATTCAAAGAATGTGTGTAAACAAGGGAGATGAAACCAAGGTATTAGTGGGGAACTGTTAAAGAAAAAAATTGCAATGAATCTCATATCAGAATTCTTTAGAATTAAAACAAAGCCCCGAAGATTCTAATGAATGATTTACCAAGGTTACCTCGAAACATACGGTGAAATTTCTCATTGGTTACTGCAAAGAGTCGAGCTGGTGTCAATAGCCCAGTATCGTATGGTCCAGTAAAGATGAAGTAATGAATCAAGGAAATTTCAGGAATCTAGAATAAAGGAATAATGAGATAATGAGTGTTTCGCGCTATGCACAACAGTGGTCATGGAAAAAGAAAGAATGGAGATATGAGGTTACACATTAACTGTAGGTTTGAAGGTTAAATGAACATATGTATCAGGAGTATTTGAATAGTGTAATTGTATTTATTGATAACATCCTCGCTAATTCAAGGACTAAAGAAGACCGAGTTGAACGCCCGAAGATATGCCTACGAAGATCTAAAAAATAGCAACTGCATTCTCAGCTTCAAAGGTATAAATTCTGGTTATAATTGATTATGAGTTATGATTGTTTGGTTAACTACCAACCTGGAAAGGTCCATTTAGGGACAGATGTTTTGAATAGAAAGAAAAGAGTGAATACCATTAAGATTATTGGGAAATGGTTAAAAGAATTGGAAAAGTTAGAAATTGAAGATCAAGTTTTGACTCAGTTTCTGGTTGATACTTACTTTGTTGTTAGATATCAAAGGTGGTATTAATATAGATAATTGATGTTGACTTCAATATGAAATATTGTGAGCATCAAAGTTCATATTAATATCTAATTTGATATGACAACAGAATGAGTATTAGTACCAAGAGACCAGGTTTTGAATAAAGTTATGATTCATCCCATTCCAAATTAATATATTTCTTTCAGATAGTAAAATATTCTCGCGGTGAATATCCTTGATAGTGATTGAGAAGAAATTGGGATATACTGTTAAGTGATAAGTTAAATGCAATTGTTGAAATTTTCCTTTAAGTTTAAAACTTTAAATAGATATAGGACATTCGAAGCAGAAGACGCCATGACCTCAATATATCGGGCATAGATAAATGAAAGGTGCAAGAGACCGATTAAAGATTCTCGAATTTGATTAGAAAATGATCATAGGCCAGACTAACAGAAGGAGACATGAAAAGTAAATTAGAACAGTTAGTGAAAATAGTAATTTCATGAACACGAACTATTAGAATTGGAAAGAAAAGAAGGTTAGTGTAAATTAAGTTAGTCCTTTGAAACAGTGAGATAGATAGAATAATTGTGAATGAATTGGTCTTGTTGTCACAGGTATAACGAGTTCATAAGACATTCATGTGTGTATGACCATGAAGAGTAATTTAGCTCCAAATGTATGAAGTAAAGATTGAATTAGGGGTTGCATGAGCAACTGATAAATTTGATAATGGTAGGGGATCGTTGAATGATGATTAAAGTGATGAGTTTCGAGGAATTTTAGGTAAGATACTCGAAAAATAGTATGGTATGTTCCTTAGCATGATTCTGAGGACAAAATCCTTTTAAGGGGGAAGGATGTAACGTCCGGGAAATATCTATGTAATTATTTTTATCAATAAATAATTATTTTGTGATTTTTATGTGAATTTTGGTGAATTATTTGATGATGGATAATAATATTTGGATGTTTATTTCTAATAAAATTTAGATATTTTAATTTCTAATTATCCAGGATAAAATGTAGATAGTCTTGGTATTTTTCTGATAATTTTTGTATCATTATATGATTTTATAAGGATTTATAGAATTAATAATGATTATTTCACGTAATTATAAAATTTCTTTTTAGAACTAGAAATGTCACGCCCCCAACTTAAACAGCAAATTAAATATAACTACTACAACATTTTAAAAAGAAGTAAACATAACCAACTCCAAGATCTTACAGTTTAGGGTTTGGAACAGCCCAACACTACCATCTATTACAACTGATTTTAAATAGCGAGTCCTCACACAAAACTACTATATCTTATTCTACCTGAGCTCGAACATAAGCATCAGCATCATAGGTCTTATGGGCAGTCTGCTTGAATCTAGCCATAACTGTTAGCTGTAATATCAGGGTAAAGCAAGGAGTGAGCCAAATGCTCAACAAGTGCTAAACAATACGATACAAAACATAAATCGAGATATACATTAAAGAATGACAATGAAAAGACATAACCAATGATAACGAGAGATAAAACTATGGGTGATGGCATCATTTTGCTTGTATCAAAACAATTTTAAAATCATATCTTAATCAAAATCATTTTATGACGCTACGGATTACAGCCGGTGATCAGCCGCGAAGTAATCCCTAGGCAACTTTTAAGCCTACAATATAAGTGTGGAAAGGACTCGCGTCTCAGTCTAGATCCACTATTCAAAGAAAACATTTATCCCCCTTTGGGACTGAAAATCCACATTTTATTTATTTCAAAAACTGATGCCGATTTATGACCAAAAATCTCTTTTAACAGTAAACATTTTTATCAAGGGATTATAGTTCAACTCGAAACACGGGAAATATGGTACTAAATCTCAGGGCCATGATGCACTAAACTTTACTCTATTAGGGTAACTGAAAGGATTTCATATATAAAACTTGGACAAGGAAGTTTAGTGAGGCTATTGGATATTATGAAGGGGTAGTGCCAAACTGGGATTAAAGCAATGGTTTCTCGTCAAGGTGCAAGTGCTAGATCATCAAGAAGATAAGCTTCATGAATACTAAGGGTGTTAAGGTATGAAGAATGGTCTTTAACTCAGGATATATCAGAATTGTTAAGCTTTAAAATAAGAAAGAGGGGTATCAATCAATGAGGAACAACTTTGATAAATATCTGGATTTTAGGTATCGAGGTGAAGTTTCTATAAGGGTTCAAGCATCAGGGTGAGATATCAGCACTTTAGGAATCATTAGCATGTTAATCAAGAGGATCAATCAAGTATTATAACAACCCTTTTATTTTATCATGGCATTCATCTTACTTTAATATACTATCATGATAAGACTACTTTGCAATACGTACTCGAGGGTTTATGGCATTTCTATATGATTCAAAGATGAACATAAGATATGTTGATTTAAATATATTAAAATGACTCAGGATAGTTGCGTCAATATATATGAACTATTTGTTACACAATTGCAGTGAATACGAAGATAGGTTGAATCACTTGCCTTGAGAAAGGCTGGTCTGGTCTGACTGGTAGGAGCAACTGGAAGCTTCACTCGACCTTTATGGAAAGTTTTACCTCGTCTCGAGATCCTACATAAATAATAATAATCCTCATTATAATATATTCTCACCAACTTAACATATTTACAACCCGAATTTAAACACGGATGGCACTTAGGCCTATATGCACTTAATTTATATTCACCTTATAAATATAATTGCACACACATAGCCACATATACTCACATATCATATATTAATACCAAATAACACCATATACACCATAATGCAACACTAGGCTTGGATGATCTCGACTCACAATTTAAGTCACTTGGTCGCTAAACTAGACAAAGTCTTCTAATTTTGGCTTCCTAACTCGATGTGCCTTTACTAAACTATCCAAGACCTATTGACCCTCACTTGGGCCTTTTGCTCTACTGACCTTATACTATCTTACAACTATGGTGGTCAACCTAGATCTCACTCCTAAATGTTCTAAAACTATGTGTTAAGTGAAAGTGCTCACTGGTGTAAATTTCAGAATGATAACTATGGTTTCTTGAGTGCATTAGACACTCTTAAACTACAAGTTTTCCTTCAAAACTCTTACAAAAGACTCTCCTGACCTTAGGGCATCTCCCAAACTTGATATGGCTCAAGGGCCTAGCTTGGGCCTTCTTGGGCCTAAGCTTAAAGTCCAAGGTTCCCCTGTTTTCCTGGGCAGAAAACGCCCTGACTTGAATTAACTTGTGACACATGGTTCTAACTCATATCCTATGAACTATGGCTGGAAACACTTCTCTGACACACCCTCTAACTAGGGCCTAATGAGGGCCTACCCATGACATGGTCAAATCTCCCTATTTCTAAGTTGGAACAAAACTGTCCCCTGCTGGACAGATTTTGTGATTCTACTTGTGCACCTAACCAAACGACATGCAAACCTCCAACCAACTCCTAAAACCTTTTATATACTCCCAATACTAACTTCTGGTGGCTTGGGCCTCAAAGTGCACAACAAATTCTCATTCAAAACTTCCCCATAAACTAGTGCATCAAATCTGGAAAAAAAAATGAAAACACCAACTAATCCCTTTTCACCTTAACTCCAACTTAAAAACCAAGCACCCAACTCTTTCCAAAGCAAACCTAGTGTCTTAATGTCCTAAAATAGTGTCTCAACAGAAGGGGAGATCATCCATGCCCAAAAATTAACAACATGCAACTAAAAATATGACATGCAACTCATGAAAAACACATAACAAGATTTCGGCTAGGCATAATGTTTTAAATGCTTGCAAAATCGACTTGCACCTATTACTCATCCTTAATAATTATGAAATATAACTTCTTTTAACTATTAATAAGAAGTTTATCATGGAAACAATCTATTTTAAGCACACATATTTTGAATTTATAGATTTTTAAACATAACAACATGATTTCGAAAAGAGTAGCATGCAAAACATGGTTGATCATCATTTTAATGTCTTAAAACTAGCATGCATGGCTAAACATAAATATATAATGAAATTTCAGTAGCATGCAAAGGATTTTAAAGCATGATATCTTCATAAAACACTTAGTTAGCACATATACATAATATATCTCATAGAGAGCTCTTGAATTCACAAGAATCAAGAGTTTCTCTATGGAGATCACATAAGAACTACACATGCATCCATGGAACTTCAACTTCCAAGTCACAAAATACTTGGAAAGTATATAAGATGAATGTAAGTAGAAGATTTACACTTGGGAAGATGAAGAATGAATTGAAAAATGGAAGGGGGGTGGGAAATAGGCCTTTGGCCGAGAGCAATGGTGGGAGGGGGGAGGAGAAAAATTTGTGGGGTGTTGGAGTGTGGAATGAGTGGAATGACTTCTCCCACTTAAAATTTTATTTTATGCTTTTTGGTTGGCAAATAATGAGTGGAAGTGAGAACTTATAAAAATATCCTTTAGCTAAAGTTAGGCCATTTTGCATGCAAGGCTAATGTAGTAATTTGGTAATAATCAAATGAGTTATGGGGTTGGAAAAGTCTTATTTGCCCTTTGAGAGAATAGAAGGGTGATTTGCATGCAAGGTCTCTTATGTAATTTGATAATTATAACCAATAAAATTTGTAAAGATTTATTTTTATAAAATAAACTACAAGTTCAAAAATTATAAAATTTATACCATAAAATAACTTGGATTTTTAGAAATTTTATAAAATCACTTTTGAAATTTGTGAATAAAATAACTTTTAAAAGAAAATTTCTCCAAGGTTTAGAATATTCCTTATAAATTAAAAATAAGGGAAATAAATAAACTCTCGCTTTGAAAAATCATATACTACATAAAGCAAATTTAAAATGCAGAAATTTTTCATTCACACAAGGTACAACCATTAAGTATATTCACTTACGGCTTTAATATCACATAAAATCCACAGATAATATTACATAAAATGCCGGTCGTAACATCCTCTCCCCCTTAAGGGATTCTGTCCCCAGAATCTAAGAGAACAGATGAGGATACCGGGAACGCATATCAGACTCTAACTCCCAAGTTGATTCTTCGACCTTGGGTTCCTCCAAAGTACTTTCACTAACTTTACCGACTTACTCCTAAGACTCTTTACTTGCCAGTCGAGTAATTTGACAGGTTGTTCCACAAATGACAGGTCTGCCTGAATTTCTACAGGTTCATATTCTATCACATGGCTAGCGTCAGGATTGTACTTCTTAAGCAACGACACATGGAACACATTATGCACATGCTGATACTGAGGTGGTAAGGCCAACTCGTAGGCCACCTTCCCCACTTGACTCAAAATTTCAAAAGGACCTATATATCTAGGTGCTAACTTCCCTTTCTTTCCAAATCTAAACAACCCTTTTCTAGGTGACACCTTCAGCAAAACAGCTTCACCAACTTGGTATCGAACATCCTTACGCGCTGGATCCGCATACTTCCTCTGTCTATCTTGAGCAGCAAGCAACCTTTTTTGAATTAACTTGACTGTGTCATGCAATTATTGTACCAATTCCGAGCCGAGAATTCTTCCTTTTCCTACTTCATCCCAACTTGTTGGTGATCTACATTTTCACCCGTACAAAGCTTCGTATCGTGGCATGCCGATACTGGAATGATAGCTATTGTTGTAAGATAATTCAATCAACGGTAAGTGGTCATCCCAACTTCCTGCAAAATCGATTGCACAACTGCGCAACATGTCTTCGATTATTTGAATTGTCCTTTCGCTCTGACCATCAGTCTGTGGGTGGTATGCCGTGCTCATATTCAACTTCGTGCCAAGACATTCCTGAAATTGCTTCCAGATTCTCGAGTTAAATCGGGGATCTCTGTCTGAAACTATTGATACGGGTACTCCATGCCTTAGTACGATTTTGCGCACACACAGATGAACCAATTTGTCCAATGACGACTTCTCGTTTATTGGAAGGGAATGCGCCGACTTCGTAAGACGATCAACTATAACCCATATAGCGTCATGACCGGATTTCGTTCGTGGTGGTCCCACTATAAAATCCATAGCAATATTTTCCCATTTCCATTCTGGAATCTTTAGGGGCTGAATTAATCCGCTTGGTCGTTGATGTTCTGCCTTCACCTTTTGACAAGTATAACACTTCGCAACCCATTCTGCTACGTCTCGCTTCATATTTGGCCACCAAAAGTTCTGCTTTAAGTCCCGATACATCTTGGTGCTTCCCGGGTGGATTGAAAATCTTGAATTGTGGGCTTCTTGTAGGATCTCATTCTTCAATTCAGGTACATGAGGAATCCAAATTCTTGAGGAAAACCTTAGTATCCCTTGCTCATCCCTTTGAGTATTAATCTCCTCTCCAGATAACTGATTCTTCTCTTTCTCCATTACTTCTTCTTGACATTTCTTTATCTTTTCCACTAGTGTTGGCTGAAAAGTCATTGCACGACAAACTTCTTCAACCATTCTGTTAGGTCCCAATGTGTTTGTAAAAGGGGGGTTGAATACAAACAATACCAAATAATCGAATTAAATGCGGAATAAAAATATGAAACAAAATTCAAGTTAAATAAGAATATTATTAAACTTGAAAGGTGTTACAACAACTGTATCGATTACAAGGAATTAATCTCAAATTAATTATCACAAATCTAGAATAAATTCGACATGAACTTTTTCTATTTTTGTAATAAAAAAATTCAAATGCTAAACACAATTTGAGATTAAGTTCTAGGGATTTTGATCCGCTAGATTGTTACACAAGAACAAGATAAAGATTTCTAGTTGATTGGATTTAACTTTACTAGCTAGAAATTGTGATCTTGATTTTAGCAGAGAAGAGATGATATATTTTTCAGCTTCTGCTTTTCTTTGTTCTTGAACTGTTTTTCGGATGGATGATTGACTTCTGTTGCTTCTGTTGTTTTAAATAATAAAACAACCACCTGATTTATTGGCAAGACAATCCTTTTAGCTCAGCAAGACAATCCATTGAGCTAGCAAGACAATCCATTGAGCTAGCAAGACTTTCGGTGAGACTATTGATTGAACTAGCAAGACAATCAGAATGAACTGGCAAGATAATCCTCCTCCCAGTGTAACTTTCGGTGAGACTATTGAAAATGGCCTGGCATGACAATCGGTATGACAATCCTGATTGTCATGCTAGTTCATTTTCAATTGTCTTGCTGATTTAATGCAGATTTTAATCCAATTAAAATTCTGAAAAACCTTAATATTAATTCAGAATTAATTAATCAATTAATTCAATTAATCAATAAATTAATCTTTGCAGATATAATTTATTTTCTTAGTTAAATTATATGACTTAATTAATTAATAGAGAATTAATACTAATCTTGAGCAGCAACCATTCTTCTGAAAATCTTCTGAAAATCACTGTCAATTATGAATCAATTCCACCACTTCAATGTTGACACTCGATGTACTGTCTGGTTCATGAGTGACTAACTTCCGTGATGTTTCTTCAAGCCTTGACCTTGATACTCTTAATTTTCTTCAGACTAAATCCTTGTAATTAATTGATACCCTGACGAGATCTCTGTCACTTGATTAAATCCACAATCTTGATTTATATCACTGAGGCATGATCAATTTCTTGAACTTCTTCCAGTGAATTAATTCTTGAAGTCTGTAGATGAACCTTGTTTCTGAATCCTCTGATAGATGTTACTTGGCGAGACCTCTCTGACGGTAGATCCACTATTTACTTATTACATTCTTATTTGAGTTGAGTTAAATCCTCAAATATACAAATAGGCCTATGATATATGATTTACAATCTCCCCCTATTTGTTTGTTAGACAATAACACACAAATACCTAGAGGATAACTCAACTAACAAATAAGAAAAAAATATAAACTGAAATGCAAAGTAAATAGCAGAAAAGTTTCTGGAATAAATATAACATTTTCCAGATTCCAAATAAGATGTTCCTCTAGACTAAACATATCTTCAAGTAGTTCCATTTTCTTTTATACAACCACATTTCCTGTTGAGAAGCTCATATCTCTCTTGTTTCTCCCCCTATGAGAATCAACTGATTGAAGAAGATCACCTTTGTTTACCACCTCTCCCGTACAATAGGATCCGCAGATAAAAACCAATGGTACTCCTCATTTAGAAAACAGCTTCTTCCCTTATCACTAGGAAATCACCTTGTGTTTTACCACCTCTTCCGTACAATAGGATCCGCAGTTACAAACAACAATGGTGTGGTGTAGTGTACATGTTCTTTACCTTTTTCTTACTCCCTGCAATTACTCCCCCTTAGTTGAGGAATCCTCCAAACTATTACTTAAGCTTTTATCTCCCCCTTAAAGAAGGAATGTATGTCGTCGTCTGAAGGAGTTCTCATATTTCACTTGGTTGGAAAAGAAATAATAAGTAGTTTCTCTTTCTTCCTCACTGTGAGTGTGTGATTCTGTTTAGTGTACCTCACATGTGTTTCACTTTTCTCTCCACTCGTGTTTACACTCATTCTCACAAGTGTATCACTCTTCTCATAGCTCCACAATCCAGCTGTACCTACAAGGAAAATCACCTTAGCCATCTTTAAGGTGGTCACAGGTGGTGCAATGGGAGTTTGCAAATTCCCATCCTTGTTAAACTCGTCAGATGAATCTGAGTCATAATTTACAAGTTGCTAGTTTCCCTTTTAGGGTTCCAGATTTGAATTCTGGGAAGGTAAACAATGATCCAACGAATTTAGCATAAAGATAAAGGTTCCCTTCTAATGTCTGTGAAGACATTTCCTTGTGACTCATCAGGTAATATCTGAATCATTGTCAACAAGTTGCCGATCTGCGCCTATGTCAGATCCACTATTCGCAGATGCATCCAGGGGATTTAAGCCTGGGGAGGTAGATACTGACCACTGATATATGGCTTTTGGATCAGTATCCTCTCCTAACACCTGTAAAGGCAATTGGTCCATTAACGAACCTTGAACAATCGAATCTGACCTTAAAATGGTCAAAACTCTTATTTCCGTCAACTCATCCTTTGTGTGTGTAACCTTTCCTTGTGCATCAAGAATTGTTTATGTTTGAAGTGGTGACACTACATTGGATACCTTGGCCGACAGGCAAATTTCAATAGACACACCCTGTTGAGAGAATGAATCTAGTAACTATTTTTGTGCCTTTTCAGCCATTACATCTTTTTAAGTAGATGTATGGGGGCTAGCAGTTGTCTCGGTTTAAATACTAATCATCTATGTAGGAGACAGAGCTACTGGGTTGACTACAGAACCTTCCTTATGTGGTGCACTAAGGCACTATCTCCCTTACGCTCATTCATACTACATTTAGTGGTAAGAGAGTGTTGGTTGGTTCTGTTTCTGTGTTTGTCTTTACAGTCTGGGATAGACGTTGTGGGTTTTCAACCTCATGACTGTCAATGAAAGAAAGTCATTGGAGACTGAACCTGTATCACAGAACATATGGCAATAGAGAGAAAATGATTTACAATAGTGATTTCAAAAGATTTTACATGAAATAAGAAATCACTAATGTAGAAAGAAGTTTGAGTTCAATGATAGCATTATCAATATACCACTGCACATATAAAACAATATGTTTGTGCCTAGTGATAATATAGTTATTAATATGATGACTCTACTTATTCATATAAAACTGTAACTGCAGTTAGAGTGCCATACCATGTCCTTGACGATTGCTTGAGCAGTATACTAGTTCATACCAACCTGAAGTGAGATTGTGAAGAAGAGATTTCATAGTCCAATAGATCTGCAACTGCAAAGTCCATGAACTGTGGTGCACTGACTTCCTCTTTTGACTCACCGAACAGGAGTACACTTGTACACATCTTACTAGAGTTCAATTCCAAGTGTAATGTGCAGCAGGTGCTTGATATGTCGTAATATTCCCAAGTCTCGTCACTGGTGCTATATGTTGGATACTGCTTCCTGATAATAACCTAGCACAATATACAAAATTACAATGATAACATTCCCAGCTTGCAAACAGCCATATCCCTCAAATAAACCTTTATTGTTATCTCCAAAGGTAACCAGGGGGCCAGCTTTCTCAATCTACATTTGATAGATGGGCTCTATCTCCGTTCAAATGTCTTGATGATCCACTGTCAAGAATCCACACTACTGGTTACACCTGTTTAATGCCCTGCACTACAAATGGATTAGACCTTCTTTGGAACCCAAACTTGGTTGGGCCCGGCATACTTTTAGAACTGTCCTTTGTCAGGAAAAACAACATTTTTAATTTTAATTGCCTCAACTTTCTCAATGACTGAACATTTGACCTTGTAAACAGCCTTAACAAATTTCTGTTTAAGCTTAGGCACAAATGTCTCATTTCTAGCCTTAGAAGGACTAGCAGTCTTAGACCTATCATGCTTCTTGTTATTCACATGCTGACGAGGAGTAGTCTTATCATTAGAAATATGCTTACCATTAAAATAAGCATACATCATATTAAAAGCACAAGACATACAATTAGAAACATCACATGCTTTATGAGAGTGATTAATAGTAGGCAATTTATGCATGGCAGACATGGCATTTTTGTTATCCAACTCATGTGTGTCTGAGTTAGTCTCAGTTGCTTTCACAACTTTGACTGGAACTTTCGACACACTTGACTTGGAAACAACCTTCTCATTAGCATGATCTTCAGCACGTATTTCTTCCTGAATAACAGAAGAGGTCGCATCAAATGGTTCAACAATTGATGGTTTATAGAGGGGTTCATCAACACCCTTAAGCACATGTGGTACTTCCCTCCCTTTAGCACAGACATGAGGAGGGGAGTTTATGCCTAATTCTCTAATAGCAGCATTGTAATCATAACCTATTCCAGATGTTTGATTAACAGCTTGCTTACTGTAGAACTCTTTAGCCTTCGAACAAGAATTGAAGTAGGCTCTAACCTTAGTCTCAAGACCGGTGATCTTGTCTTTGAGAATAGTTTCGAGTTTTCTATAACAGTCAACTCTATTCTCTAGAAAAGATACTTGTTCTTTTAATTTGTCTTGATTAATATGCACAAGTCTTAATTCATTGACCTCTTTCTCAAGGTCTTTGATCTGTAAACTTAACAGTTCATTATCACGACGTGCATTATCTAAGTTGCCTCTTAGATGATAAACCATTTCAGCATCAGAAAGTTTTACCTCTATTCTTGACGATGAAGCATTTCCATCAATAGCCATAAGAGCAAGATTTCCTTCTTCTTCATCTTCACTGTCAGTACCATCCCAGCTTCTTCCCTTTGCCAGATAAGCCCTTTCAAAGTTCTTTCTTACTTGCTTTGGCTTCCTACATTCTGTGGCAAAGTGTCCCAACTCATTGCAGTTATAGCATCTGATGCTGCTCCGATCAACCATCCCTGTTTTGTATCCACCACTGCTGGTGTTAGAGGATGAAGATCCACCTTTCTGGAATTTGTTATAGTTGGACTTGTACTTAAGCTTGGGATTCCTCTTGAATCTGACATGGGAGAATCTCTTGACAATTTGGGCCATTGACTCGTCTTCCAATTGCTCCAGCTCTTCCAAGGAATAAAAATCATCACTTGATTGATTTGTAGTAGGAGGATCATATTCTGCTACTAACATATTTTCCTCAGCCTTGGAACACTGTACCATTCTCTCCAATTGTTGAGATTGCTGTTGTTGTTGACCTTCAGCTACAAGTGTAGTAGATGTGCTGACCATTCTATCCTTCCCGTAGACTTCCTTCTGTTGAATCTGCTCCAACTCATAGGTTTTTAACACTCTATAGAGCCTGTCCAAAGAAATCTCACTCAGATCTCTAGCTTCTCTAATGGCAGTGATTCTATGTTCAAGATGAGTTGGCAGTGTTAAAAGGAACTTTTTGTTGACCTCCCTGATTGAATAAAATTTTCCATTGATGTTCAGGTTGTTGATCAACGCATTGTACCTCTCAAACACTTCAGTAATTCCTTCTCCTGGATTTGATTTGAAATGTTCATACTCAGAGGTTAGGATCTCCAACTTGTTCTCCCTAACTTCCTCTGTGCCTTCATTGATCACCTCAATAGTTTCCCACATGTGTTTGGAATTTTTACAGTTCATCACATGTCTGTTCATTAAGGGATCAAGGGAATCAATTAAAATTAATTGAAGGCTGGCATCCAAGGAGGCTTCTTCCTTTTCATCAGGAGTAAAATCTTCAAGATCTTTAGGATAGGTTCTGGCTTTTGTGATCACAACATCATCTACTATCACCTCCGGTTCAATAACCATCAGAGTTTTTATCCCCTTCTTTAACAAGTTTGAATATTTGGGATTTGCCACTTGTAAAAATAACAGCATCTTCTTCTTCCACATAATATAATTCCCTTTATCAAATTGTGGAATTTTAACGGTTCAAACTTTTTATGAAGTCATTATGAATTTTTGAATGAATAAAAAATTCAAGGAGTTGAAAAATCACAAAAGTCTAGGATCTTGATTTTTTCGTTAATCAGAAGGCTCTGATACCAATTGTTAGGTCCCAATGTGTTTGTAGAAGGGGGGTTGAATACAAACAATACCAAATAATCGAATTAAATACGGAATAAAAATATGAAACAAAATTCAAGTTAAATAAGAATATTATTAAACTTGAAAGGTGTTACAACAACTGTATCGATTACAAGGAATTAATCTCAAATTAATTATCACAAATCTAGAATAAATTCGACATGAACTTTTTCTATTTTTGTAATAAAAAGATTCAAATGCTAAACGCAATTTGAGATTAAGTTCTAGGGATTTTGATCCGCTAGATTGTTACACAAGAACAAGATAAAGATTTCTAGTTGATTGGATTTAACTTTACTAGCTAGAAATTGTGATCTTGATTTTAGCAGAGAAGAGATAATATATTTTTCAGCTTCTGCTTTTCTTTGTTCTTGAACTGTTTTTCGGATGGATGATTGACTTCTGTTGCTTCTGTTGTTTTAAATAATAAAACAACCACCTGATTTGTTGGCAAGACAATCCTTTTAGCTCAGCAAGACAATCCATTGAGCTAGCAAGACAATCCATTGAGCTAGCAAGACTTTCGGTGAGACTATTGATTGAACTAGCAAGACAATCAGAATGAACTGGCAAGACAATCCTCCTCCCAGTGTAACTTTCGGTGAGACTATTGAAAATGGCTTGGCATGACAATCGGTATGACAATCCTGATTGTCATGCTAGTTCATTTTCAATTGTCTTGCTGATTTAATGCAGATTTTAATCCAATTAAAATTCTGAAAAACCTTAATATTAATTCAGAATTAATTAATCAATTAATTCAATTAATCAATAAATTAATCTTTGCAGATATAATTTATTTTCTTAATTAAATTATATGACTTAATTAATTAATAGAGAAATAATACTAATCTTGAGCAGCAACCATTCTTCTGAAAATCTTCTGAAAATCACTGTCAATTATGAATCAATTCCACCACTTCAATGTTGACACTCGATGTACTGTCTGGTTCATGAGTGACTAACTTCCGTGACGTTTCTTCAAGCCTTGACCTTGATACTCTTGATTTTCTTCAGACTAAATCCTTGTAATTAATTGATACCCTGACGAGATCTCTGTCACTTGATTAAATCCACAATCTTGATTTATATCACTGAGGCATGATCAATTTCTTGAACTTCTTCCAGTGAATTAATTCCTCAAGTCTGTAGATGAACCTTGTTTCTGAATCCTCTGACAGATGTTACTTGGCGAGACCTCTCTGACAGTAGATCCACTATTTACTTATTACATTCTTATTTGAGTTAAGTTAAATCCTCGAATATACAAATAGGCCTATGACATATGACTTACACATTCCATATTTACAAAGTTCTAATCCGAATTTCTTAATCTCTTCAGACAATTCCATTGGTGTTGCCATCATATTCAATCTCTCCTTTCTGCTTAGTGCATCGGCCACAACATTCTCCTTTCCGGGATGGTAATTTATCGAGCAATCGTAGTCCTTGATCAATTCCAACCATCTCCTTTGCCTCATATTGAGCTCCTTCTGAGTGAAAATGTACTTTAAACTCTTGTGATCTGTGTAGATTTCACACTTCTCTCCGTAGAGGTAATATCTCCAAATCTTAAGTGCGAATACTATGGCGGCTAGTTCCAAGTCATGCGTCGGGTACTTCAACTCATGCGGTTTTAACTGTCTTGACGCATACGCGATCACCTTATTATGTTGCATTAACACACAGCCCAATCCCTTATGTGAAGCGTCGCTGAATATCACAAAGTTTCCTTGGTCATCTGGAAGCACTAACACCGGAGCTGTTACCAATCTGTGCTTCAACTCTTGAAAGTTATCCTCACATTCTGCACTCCATTCAAACTTTTTATTCTTTCTGGTTAACTTGGTCAATGGCGTGGCAATTTTCGAAAAATCCTTGACAAACCTTCTGTAGTATCCTGCCAATCCTAGAAAACTTCGCACTTCCGTAGGAGTCTTTGGCCTCTCCCAACTCATAACTGCCTCAATCTTTGCCGGATCCACTTTAACTCCTTCATTTCCAATGACGTGCCCCAAAAATTGAACTTCCTTCAACCAAAACTCACATTTGGTAAACTTGGCATACAACTTCTCTTGACGAAGTATCTCCAATGCTATCCAGAGGTGCTGTTTATGTTCTTCTTCCGACTTAGAATAAATAAGGATGTCATCAATGAATACCACGACAAACTGGTCCAAATACTTCTTAAATACTCGATTCATCAAATCCATAAATGCGGCCGGGGCGTTGGTCAATCCAAACGGCATTACTAGGAATTCATAATGCCCATATCTGGTTCTAAATGCTGTCTTGGGAATATCTTCTTCTTTGATCTTTAATTGATGGTATCCCGATTTCAAGTCAATCTTTGAAAAGCATTTTGCTCCCTTCAACTGGTCAAAAAGGTCATCTATTCTTGGTAGCGGGTAGCGGTTCTTGATCGTTACCTTATTCAACTCCCGATAATCTATGCATAGCCGCATACTCCCATCTTTCTTCTTTACAAACAGAACAGGTGATCTCCATGGTGACGTACTTGGCCGTATCACTCCTTTATCCAACAATTCTTGTAGCTGGCTCGCCAACTCTTTCATTTCTGCTGGTGCCATTCTATATGGGGCCTTTGAAACTGGTTCCGTGCCTGGAGCAAGGTTGATCTCGAACTCAATTTGTCGATCTGGTGGTAAGCCTGGTAGTTCGTCTGGAAACACATCGGGAAACTCGTTAACTATAGGGATATCTTCTATGTTAGGGTTGCCCTTTTCTGAATCCACTACATACGCTAGGAATGACTCACAACCTTTTCTAAGTAGCTTCTTAGCCTGAACGATTGTAAGAAATAGTTGCTCTTGCCTCTGCCCCTTAAATACTACCTTCTCTCCACTCTTCGCCTTTAGATACACTTTCTTGGTCTTACAATTAATCTGGGCGTTATTCTCTCCTAACCAATCCATACCTAAAATTATATCAAACTCTCCCAACTTGAAGAGTATCAAGTCGGCTGAAAACTTATACCCCAAAATATCAATCTCACACTTCAGACAGAATTGATTCACATGAATCTTGTCTTGGTTCGCAATTACCACATTTACTACCTCGCTCATAATCATTTTATCACATTGAAGCTTATCAACAAAAGATTCTGATATGAAAGATCTTGTTTCTCCCGAATCAATCAATACTTTAGCTTTGACATTATTGAGTAAAAGTGTACCTGCTATCACCTCTAAATTCTGAACAGCATCCTTCATCTTCAGATCAAATGTCCTTGCTGTTGCTTGCGGGGTTGGTGTAGGTGGTGGAGGTAATGCCAATACCTCAGCTGGCACGCTCGCACTGGTACTTTCCACGTTCATCAGATCTTTGACTGGTCCGGTTGCCTTGCACTCCCTAGCTATGTGTCCAGTTCTCCCACACTTGTAACATGTAACTCCTGGCTTTGGTATCTTGCACTCATTTGCCAAATGTCCCTTCTGATTGCACCTATAACATGTCATGCTCAACTTATTACATACTCCAGGGTGCCTTCTTCCACAGTGCTTGCATTCCGGTCTCTGGAACCTATTTTCTCCAACTTGCCCTTGGCTTGCCTGATTGTTCCCCTTCGATTCTTGCCTTTTGCCCAAATTTCCTTTCTTTTGAAAATTTCCGCCCTTAAGGAATCCAATCCTCTTTACATTCCGATCTTGTGAACTTCCTGCTTCAGACTTTTCTCCATAAAATGGAACCTTCCTCTTCTTGTTATCCCTTTCCTTCCTTGACTGCGTCCCATTATTCTCAATTAGAGCAGCTTTCTGTACTACTCCCGCGTAGGTTTCAAGTTCAAACATAGCCACTCTATCTCTAATCTAAGGCTCCAATCCTTGCTGAAATTTCTTTTCTTTTTCCTCCTCAGTGCTGGTATACTTTGTCACAAACCTTGACAACTCAGTAAACTTCTTCTCATACTCCAGTACAGTCATGTTCCCTTGCTTCAACTCAAGAAATTTATGCTCCATCTGATTCTGCATGTACTTAGGGTAATACTTGTCCAGAAATAACTTCTTAAATCTCTCCCAAGAAACCTGCTGAGTTGCTTCCATAGCTTTTACTGACTCCCACCAATAGATGACTTCGCCCTTCAAGAAGTAAGTAGCATATGGCGTCTTCTGATCGTCTCCTAACTGTACCAACTCAAAAGCCCTTTCCATCTCCTTAATCCATGTGTTAGCTATTACTGGATCAGTGGTATCATGAAATGCAGGTGGACTCACATTCTGAAATGCCTTGAAAGTGACAACTTGTCTAGGTGGTACTGGTGGTTCAGGTGGTTGGTGTGGTTCACGGTTATCTTGGTTTTCAGTTCGTTGTTGAAGAGTTAGTTGTTGTTGAGCTATAGCATTGGTTTGCTGTTTTAAAGTTTCCAGTAGTCGAAGAATATTTGGGTCTGTGGTGGATGTGGTTGTTGGGTTCTTCTTTTTGGCAGGCATGATCCTGAAATAAGAGTTATGTCAAAACAGATATGAATGATAAAATAATTCGAGGGTATCACATGGCATTCTTATTTACGTATGAGGTCAAGTTTCAAATTAAGCAGATATGGCGATGCATATAAAAGCGTAAAATAACAATTGAGAGCAAATGGAACAATAGTGCATGATTATTGAAATTTAAAGGTCACAATACATCTTGATTAGGACAAAGTCTGATTCTAGGATCAACAGGCTTATTTAAAGGAAATAACGGAAACAACTGGGGATTCTACGGAGTCTGATAGTACAACAACATGAAAGGTAAATGGAAAGAACTAAGGCTCCACTCCATCTGAACGGGGCTTGGTAGTCTTTTCCTCTCGAAGCGTCTTCACAATGCTCTGGAGCTCATCCGCCACCATCTGAATGACATACTGGCTGGTGCGGTCCCGGTGCACTGGCATCTCCTCAAGCTTAGTGTTGACGTACTGAACCAAGGTCTCAAGTCTCGCAGTCATCTGCTCCTTGGGCTTCCCTTCATAGTTTCGGCTGTCCGGGTACACGTTCTTCAGTCGGTCTATCAGTCGGTCGTACTTGCCCTGAAGCATGTCGAACTCGCGCCTCAACTAAGCATACACGGAGAAAGCAATAGTGTCGTCCGTCCCAGAGGATGACGAGGAATGCGCCCTTTGCTGACAAACCAATAAGAGGAGTATTAATAATAAATTTACTTAACCTACTCTCTCGCATATTATCTATAACCTACACATATATCCTATAACCTAATTGGGCTATCCAGGGACTCTAAACCGTAGCTCTGATACCAAAACCTGTCACGCCCCCAACTTAAATAGAAAATTAAATATAACTATTACAACATTTTAAAAAGAAGTAAACATAACCAATTCCAAGATCTTACAGTTTAGGGTTTGGAACAGCCCAACACTACCATCTATTACAACTGATTTTAAATAACGAGTCCTCACACAAAACTACTATCTCTTATTCTACCTGAGCTCGAACATAAGCATCAGCATCACAGGTCTTACGGGCAGTCTGCTTGAATCTAACCATAGCTGTTAGCTGTAATATCAGGGTAAAGCAAGGAATGAGCCAAATGCTCAACAAGTGCTAAATAATACGATATAAAACATAAATCGAGATATACATTAAAGAATGACAATGGAAAGACATAACCAATGATAACGAGAGATAAAACTATGGGTGATGGCATCATTTTGCTTGTATCAAAACAATTTTAAAATCATATCTTAATCAAAATCATTTTATGACGCTACGGATTACAGCCGGTGATCAGCCGCGAAGTAATCCCGACCCTCGCTGGGTTCTAAAACATTAATGGGATCCCTAGGCAACTTTTAAGCCTACAATATAAGTGTGGAAAGGACTCGCGTCTCAGTCCAGATCCACTATTCAAAGAAAACATTTATCCCCCTTTGGGACTAAAAATCCACATTTTATTTATTTCAAAAACTGATGCCGATTTATGACCAAAAATCTCTTTTAACAGTAAACATTTTTATCAAGGGATTATAGTTCAACTCGAAACACGGGAAATATGGTACTAAATCTCAGGGCCATGATCCACTAAACTTTACTCTATTAGGGTAACTGAAAGGATTTCATATATAAAACCTGGACAAGGAAGTTTAGTGAGGCTGCCAAAATGGGCTTAAAGCAATGGTTTCTCGTCAAGGTGCAAGTGCTAGATCATCAAGAAGATAAGCTTCATGAATACTAAGGGTGTTAAGGTATGAAGAATGATCTTTCACTCAGGATATATCAGAATTGTTAAGCTTTAAAATAAGAAAGAGGGGTATCAATCAATGAGGAACAACTTTGATAAATATCTGGCTTTTAGGTATCGAGGTGAAGTTTCTATAAGGGTTCAAGTATCAGGGTGAGATATCAGCACTTTAGGAATCATTAGCATGTTAATCAAGAGGATCAATCAAGTATTATAACAACCCTTTATTTTATCATGGCATTCATCTTACTTTAATATACTATCATGATAAGACTACTTTACAATACGTACTCGAGGGTTCATGGCATTTCTATATGATTCAAAGATGAACATAAGATATGTTGATTTAAATATATTAAAATGACTCAGGATAGTTGCGTCAATATATATGAACTATTTGTTACACAATTGCAGTGAATACGAAGATAGGTTGAATCACTTGCCTTGAGAAAGGCTGGTCTGGTCTGACTGGTAGGAGCAACTGGAAGCTTCACTCGACCTTTATGGAAAGTTTTCCCTCGTCTCGAGATCCTACATAAATAATAATAATCCTTATTATAATATATTCTCACCAACTTAACCTATTTACAACCCGAATTTAAACACGGATGTCACTTAGGCCTATATGCACTTAATTTATATTCACCTTATAAATATAATTGCACACACATAGCCACATATACTCACATATCATATATTAATACAAAATAACACCATATACAACATAATGCAACACTAGGCTTGGATGATCTCGACTCACAACTTAAGTCACTTGGTCGCTAAACTAGACAAAGTCTTCTACTTTTGGCTTCCTAACTCGATGTGCCTTTACTAAACTATCCAAGACCTATTGACCATCACTTGGGCCTTTTGCTCTACTGACCTTATACTATCTTACAACTATGGTGGTCAACCTAGATCTCACTCCTAAATGTTCTAAAACTATGTGTTAAGTGAAAGTGCTCACTGGTGTAAATTTCAGAATGACAACTATGGTTTCTTGAGTGCATTAGACACTCTTAAACTACAAGTTTTCCTTCAAAACTCTTACACAAGACTCTCCTGACCTTAGAGCATCTCCCAAACTTGATGTGGCTCAAGGGCCTAGCTTGGGCCTTCTTGGGCCTAAGCTTAAAGTCCAAGGTTCCCCTGTTTTCCTGGGCAGAAAATGCCCTGACTTGAATTAACTTGTGACACATGCTTCTAACTCATATCCTATGAACTATGGCTGGAAACACTTCTCTGACACTCCCTCTAACTAGGGCCTAATGAGGGCCTACCCATGACATGTCAAATCTCCCTATTTCTAAGTTGCAACAAAACTGTCCCCTGCTGGACAGATTTTGTGATTCTACTTGTGCACCTAACCAAACGACATGCAAACCTCCAACCAACTCCTAAAACCTTTTATATACTCCCAATACTAACTTCTGGTGGCTTGGGCCTCAAAGTGCACAACAAATTCTCATTCAAAACTTCCCCATAAACTAGTGCATCAAATCTGGAAAAAAAAATGAAAACACCAACTAATCCCTTTTCACCTTAACTCCAACTTAAAAACCAAGCACCCAACTCTTTCCAAAGCAAACCTAGTGTCTTAATGTCCTAAAATAGTGTCTCAACAGAAGGGGAGATCATCCATGCCCAAAAATTAATAACATGCAACTAAAAATATGACATGCAACTCATGAAAAACACATAACAAGATTTCGGCTAGGCATAAAGTTTTAAATGCTTGCAAAATCGACTTGCACCTATTACTCATCCTTAATAATTATGAAATATAACTTCTTTTAACTATTAATAAGAAGTTTATCATGGAAACAATCTATTTTAAGCACACATATTTTGAATTTATAGATTTTTAAACATAACAACATGATTTCGAAAAGAGTAGCATGCAAAACATGGTTAATCATCATTTTAATGTCTTAAAACTAGCATGCATGGCTAAACATAAATATATAATGAAATTTCAGTAGCATGCAAAGGATTTTAAAGCATGATATCTCCATAAAACACTTAGTTAGCACATATACATAATATATCTCATAGAGAGCTCTTGAATTCACAAGAATCAAGAGTTTCTCTTTGGAGATCACATAAGAACTACACATGCATCCTTGGAACTTCAACTTCCAAGTCACAAAACACTTGGAAAGTATATAAGATGAATGTAAGTAGAAGATTTACATTTGGGTAGATGAAGAATGAATTGAAAAATGGAAGGGGGGTGGGGAAATAGGCCTTCGGCCAAGAGCAATGGTGGGAGGGGGGAGGAGAAAATTTTGTGGGGTGTTGGAGTGTGGAATGAGTGGAATGAATTCTCCCACTTAAACTTTTGTTTTATACTTTTTGGTTGACAAATAATGAGTGGAAGTGAGAACTTACAAAAATGTCCTTTAGCTAAAGTTAGGCCATTTTGCATGCAAGGCTAATGTAGTAATTTGGTAATAATCAAATGAGTTATGGGGTTGGAAAAGTCTTATTTGCCCTTTGAGAGAATAGAAGGGTGATTTGCATGCAAGGTCTCTTATGTAATTTGATAATTATAACCAATAAAATTTGTAAAGATTTATTTTTATAAAATAAAATACAAGTTCAAAAATTATAAAATTTATACCATAAAATAACTTGGATTTTTAGAAATTTTATAAAATCACTTTTGAAATTTGTGAATAAATAACTTTTAAAAGAAAATTTCTCCAAGGTTTAGAATACTCCTTATAAATTAAAAATAAGGGAAATAAATAAACCCTCACTTTGAAAAATCATATACTACATAAAGCAAATTTAAAATGCAGAAATTTTTCATTCACACAAGGTACAACCATTAAGTATATTCACTTACGACTTTAATATCACACAAAATCCACAGATAATATTACATAAAATGCCGGCCGTAACAAGAAATCGTCCCACTTCAACCGTTTTTGCATTTTTACAACCCGAAACTCTTCCGAAAACTCCTTCCTAACGTAATCTGATAATTCTGAACACTTTCCGTGTTTTGACTTTCTCGATCCGGGGTACTGTTTGATCTGTACGAGTCCCGGCATGAAATTTTCGATACGCAAATCCTTTTATATATCGATAAAAATTCGTATTCACAAAAGGCGAGACATTATTACCTTATTTTCGTATAAAGTATTTTATAGGAAGCTATGTTTTGATAATTATCCAAATTTGGTATTAAAATCGGATCGTCTTTTTAGTTACTTAGCGGCTAAGTAACCTATTTTCGAATCTGATTTGTAAATGTAATTATCAAATTATTAAATAAATAAGATATGTGATTGTTCTGTCAATTATGTGTTGTTGTATTATTAATTTTTTATGAATTGTTGAATGCGAAGATTAATTTTATAATTAATTATCGAGTTGTATGAATTTAATTCATTTTTAAAGTACTTTTATTAAATATTTATTCTTACAAATGCTAAAATTATTTCTAAAATTATTTTTGTTGTTTAATAATTTCATTTATTATTTTAGGATTTTATAAAATTTAGAAATCAATAGTTTTATTGATTATTTATTTTTAAAAGATTTTCTGACTTCCATTTAATTGTAAAATCAGTATTTAATTCCCGAATGTTTCAAAAATTATGAAAATTTTATTCTATTAACTTTTAAATATTTCAAAAAATTTAAAATTATTCCGGTAATATTCTGGCTTTTATTCACTCGCGTGTTTGTTTGATTAATTGTTAAATGCGGGTGTTAGTTACGAGTCAAAAATTATTTAAAGTTTATGAAAAATTTAGTTTATTAGTTTTTAACTATTCCGAGAACTTTAATTATATTTCAGAATGATTCTTTTTATTTTTATTTGCTTTTATCTTTGAAATCTATCGCTAAATTCAAGATGCGGGCGTTAAAATTCAGGCTTGCGGTCAAATTGGGGCATGTGGCGGAGCGAGAAAAGGAAAAAAAATAATAAATAAATAAAAACACACACTCAGTCTCACTAGCCACCACCGCCTTTCTCCTCAATCTCTCTCGCCTCTCTTGGCTCTCTCTCTTCTCTCTACCTTCAATCTCTCCCGAATCTCTTCTCTATCCCTCTTCTTCTTCTTGTTTTTTTTCTTTTCTCCTGTTAATCTCTCTTTTTCTCCCTGGTTGCGGTTCCATGTTCCTTTCTACTCCGGCCACCGTATTTCTCCGGTAAGGACTGCCGGCTTCTTCTTCTTATTCCGCCTGCTTTAGCTATTTCTGGGTTGTTCTGTTTTTGATTACTCTTGTATATATATATGCCTCGTGTATATATATACATGTTTCATGTCGTGTGTTCCCCTGATTGTTATGTTGATTCTGGCCTATTCAGTTTCCGGTGACTGTCACCGCAGCACGCGCGTATGGCGCGTGATGGTGGCGTGAGATTTTCCGGTTGTTGTACGCGCGTGTTGTTCTGATTATAATTTTTATTGAAATTATTTATTTTCTGCAGGAAAACGAATTGATTAAGATTTCGTGAAATAAATTTATTCGTGCGAGAATAATTAAATAATTGGTGGAATTTATTTGGAAACCCGAATAATATCGGGCACCAATAAATTTTACCGCCCTCGGCGAGCCGACGACGGACTGTGATGACGCGATTCTGAGTCTTAATATTTTAAAATAAATCATTTAGTTTATAAAGTTATTCCTAAACGAAAATATTTAATGAAAATGTAAAAGTTGTATCAAAAATCAAAATGCATAATTGAATTGGTGTTGGGAATTATGGAATTGCGATTGTTGCTGTTGTGTTTGGATGATTGTGATGGTTGTTGATTGGGATTGACGTCAAACTGATTCGACGGGTAGGCTGATAAATAAAGGAAACGCTGCCCGATTTTCGGAAAATAAATTCCGAAAATACGGGAACATAACCTATAATTATCGGAGATGTCGAATAACCTTATATAATTATATTATATGAACTTAATTGCGATTGAGACAAGATAATTTATAAACGATCGATTACCCTGTTTTTCAAAATAATGAGTATACGTATTTTCCGAAAAATAAACACCGAACCGAGTTTCGAAGATGTGAACCATAATCGCTATGTGTATTTCAGTAATACATATAAATATTAATTGAGTTATGAAATCGTATGGGTAGAATAGGATTGTGGTGTTATGTTAAGCGAGATGATTATCTGAATTAGGGTATTTCAACCCTGTAGGTCCTAGTCAGAAGACCCGAGACATGACGTTGGACTTGGAATGATCTAGTAATTAATTCTCAGACTCAACAAGATTCCAATCGAAGGACACGAAGGATAGGGTTGTGTCCAGAATAGGATAGTGGTTTGACGATAAAGCCAAACGTTCAAGGCAATTCAAAAGTCAACCGATAATAGTGGTTAAAGCTTCTCGAGACAAGTATTCCTGAACTTTCTTTTAAAATACTGCAAATATTTATTCGTTCCTATTCTAAGTTCAGAATAGTTAACTGTTTTTATATTTCGCTGCAATTACTCTGATTATGCATGATCCTTTTATTCTTATTCCTATAATTCGATTGCTCTCTTGAGCAAATACCCATTCTTTCGGGTTATTTGCGAACCCTGAATTGGGATTTTTGAATTCAAAATGATTTGAAATCAAAATACTCCCTGGGCTGGATAATGATGATGTGTGTGATTAAGTTTTACTTAATCCTAAGGACCGGGACATGACTGGTGCCTTGAGATGGGCCGTAGAGCCTGGGGACCCGACCAGATCTATACAGGTAGGTATAGATCTACACTGTATCCTGACTGATCAGCAGGATATAAGTGTGAACTAGTGTCCAGTCTAATTTGTTGTTGATCGCCATTAACGGCATTCTCTCTCAAAAGGTTTTATGATTGCGAAACTGGACAGACCGGGATAAAATTTAGAAACTCTTCCGAAAACTCCTTCCTAACCTAAACCGATTATTTTGAATGCTTTCCGTGTTTTTACTTTCTCGATCCGGGGTACGGTTTGATCCGTACGAGTCCCAGCGTGAAATTTTCGATACGCAAATCCTTTTATATATCGATAAAAATTCGTATTCTCAAAATGCGAGACATTATTATCTTATTTTCGTATAAAGTATTTATAGGAAGCTCTGTTTTGATAATTATCCAAATTTGGTATTAAAATCGGATCGTCTTTTTAGTTACTTAGCGGCTAAGTAACCTATTTTCGGATCTGATTTGTAAATGTAATTATCGAATTATTAAATAAATAAGATATGTGATGGTTCTGTCAGTTATGTGTTGCTGTATTATTAATTGTTTATGAATTGTTGGATGCGAAGATTAATTTTATAATTAATTATCGAGCTGTATGAATTTAATTCATTTTTAAAGTAATTTTATGAAATATTTATTCTTACAAATGCTGAAATTGTTTCTAAAATTATTTTTGTTGTTTTATAATTTCATTTATTATTTTTAGGAGTTTATAAAATTTAGAAATCAATAGTTTTATTGATTATTTATTTTTAAATGATTCTTACAATTACTCTGATTATGCATGATCCTTTTATTCTTGTTCCTATAATTCGATTGCTCTCTTGAGCAAATACCCATTCTTTCGGGTTATTTGCGAACCCTGAATTGGGATTTTTGAATTCAAAATGGTTTGACATCAAAATACTCCATGAGCTGGATAATGATGATGTGTGGGATTAAGTTTTACTTAATCCTAAGGACCGGGAGATGACCGGTGCCTTGAGATGGGACATAGAGCCTGGGGACCTGACCGGATCTATACAGGTAGGTATAGATCTACACTGTATCCTGACTGATCAGCAGGATATAAGTGTGAACTAGTGTCCAGTCTAATTTGTTGTTGATCGCCATTAACGGCATTCTCTCTCAAAAGGTTTTATGATTGCGAAACTGGACAGACCTTGATTCAGAAGATTAATCTGGGAATCGCTTGTCACTTTTGGATTTATAATCAAAGGCTGGTGACAACCAACGTTTATTCGCTTAACTCACTCAAATAAATAGAATTGTTCAAAATTGTTTAAAGCTTTTGTCCGGAAAATTCCTTTGATATTAATATTTGAAACTCAAATTATATACTTGCTGGGCATTTTTGGCTCACTCTTGCTTTGAAATTCTTATTTCTTCGAGAAGCAGATAATGATAAAAGTGAATAGTTTTTGATAGACATCAGAAGATAGGGAAATCTCCGCTGCGAGAGGTCGAGAATGTTAGAAGAATAAGACAAGAGCATTTGTGTAAAGGTATTTACACTCGTATTTTAGTTGTTGTGAATTGTAGAAGGTTAGATCCTTGTTTCATACCATAACCTGTAAATGATCCGGATTCAAGGAGTTAATTGAATATTCTTTTATTTTATGTAAAGATTATTTCGTGACACCAAATCTTGACCCCGAATTTGGGTTGTTACAGTAATTCCACCTTTCTTTGGCACATATTGAACCGGGCTTACCCATGAACTGTCAGAGATAGGATAGATGATCCCTGTATCTAGCCACTTCAGAATTTCCTTCTTCACTACTTCCTTCATGATAGGATTAAGTCTTTGTTGCTGCTCGACTGTAGGCTTGCTACCTTCCTCTAGCAGAATTGTATACATACAGTAAGAAGGGTTGATCCCCATGATATCTGCTATAGTCCATCCAATTGCTGACTTGAACTCTCTCAGAATCCTCAAAAACTTTTCCTCATTACTACCTGAAAGGTCATATGCAATAATAACAGGCAGAGTAGATGCATCACCTAAAAATGCATACCTCAAACGTTCAGGTAAAGGCTTAAGCTCAAGAGATGGAGCTTCCTCAATAGAAGGCTTGAGGCATTTAGGAGCTTTGTTCAATTCTTCCATTCCAAGAGATTCAAAAGGCATATCAATCTTCCTTTTCCAGGGAGAAGCATTCAAATACTGCAATTGCTCTTCACCTTCATCATCTTCACTATTTGAATTCCCCAATAAGGCTTTTTCTAAGGCATCAGACCTTAGCACTTGATCAAGTTCCGATGTGACCACCGAATTGACCAACTCCACTTTTAAGCACTCCTCATTATCAGTAGAAAATTTCATAGCACTGAACATATTAAAGGTAACATCCTGATCCAGCACCCGCATAGTAAGCTCACCCTTCTGTACATCGATCAAGGTTCGGCCAGTTGCCAAGAAAGGTCTTCCCAAGATTATGGGAATCTTCTTATCCTCCTCGAAATCAAGAATTACAAAATCGGCAGGAAAGATGAGTTTATCAACCTTGACCAAGACATCCTCCATAATACCTCACGGATATCTAATAGAACGGTCGGCCAACTGGAAAGTAATATAAGTTGGTTTGGGATCAGGTAAGTCCAATTGCTTGAAGATTGACAAAGGCATCAGATTGATGCTAGCTCCCAAGTCACATAAGCATCTGTCAAAAGACACTTTTCTAATAGTACATGGAATAGTGAAGCTTCCTGGATCTGTATGCTTTAGAGGCAACTTCTGCTACTGCACAGCACTGTATTCCTCCGTGAGAGTGACAATCTCTAAATTATCTAGCTTCACTTTTTGAGAGAGAATACCTTTCATAAACTTTGCATAACTAGGCATCTGCTCGAGAGCCTCAACGAAAGATATGTTGATATAAAGTTTCTTGAACACCTCCAGAAACTTCTCAAATTACTTGTCCAACTTTTTCTTCTGCAGCCGCTTAGGAAAAGGCGGTGGAGGATAGATCTGTTTCTCCCATGTATTACCCTCAGGCGGAGTGTGCTCAACTGTAGTCTTCCTTGGTTCCACTTCTTCATCCTGCTGCTTTGCTTCTTTCTCAGCTCCAGCTTCTTCAGTCAACTCTTGAGTTTGTTCAGGATTCACAACCTTCCCAGACCTCAAAGTGATTGCCTTTACATGCTCCATAGCTTCCTTCTTTCCTGGCACTTCAATGTCACTAGGCAATGTACCAGGTTGACGATTTAGCAAGGCATTTGCAATTTGCTCAATTTGATTTTCCAAGGTCTTCATAGAAACAGCTTCACTCTTGCACATAAGCTTCAACTCCTCTAATTCAGATTTTTCATTAGCTTGTTGCAGCTGGAATTGTTATCTTGGTGCATACGGCGGTTGCTGAAAACCAGGGGGGTTGTACTGCTTAGCTGGATACCGCTGATAAGGCTGTTGAACCGCATTCTGAGCATTGCTCCAACTGAAATTAGGATGATTGCGGTTGTTAGGATGATAGGTGGCTGGTAGAGGTTACTGTGATCGCTGGAAGTTGCTCAGGAACTGAGCTGATTCACTAGAAATTGTGCACTGATGGCACTAGCACAAAGCTCACAGACACTAGTGATTTGATTAGCTCCATAATTAGCCAAAGTGTCCACCTTCATTGTCAAAGCCTTAAATTGGGCAGCGATAGCAGTTGCTGTGTCCAACTCCAGAATTCCTGCTACTTTCCCCTTAGTCAGTCTCTGGGAAGGATTCTGGTACTCATTAGCAGCCATCAGTTCAATAAGTTCATATGCTTTATCGTAGCTCTTAGACCACAAGGCCCCTCCTGATGTTGCATCAAGCATGGGCCTAGAAGTAGGACCCAATCCATTATAGAAACAGTTAATAATTATCTAATCAGGCATGCCATGGTGTGGGCACTTCCTTAGCATCTCCTTATATCGATCCCAAGCCTCACACAGAGATTCTCCAGTTTGCTGCGCGAACTGGGTAAGAGCATTCCTGATTGCTGCTGTCTTTGCCATGGGGAAGAATTTAGTGAGAAACTTTTGAGCAAGATCTTCCCAAGTTGTGATAGACCCTGCTGGTAGAGAGTGTAACCAACATTTAGCTTTGTGTTGTGTATATGTTGTGTACTTGATAATTTCATGAACAAAACACCTTAGTAGATTTTACCTAGTGAAATATTGTAGCACTCGATGGATAAGATTTATAGTCCCGACGGATGACTCATTACAGTCCCGACGGATGATGACTTATTATCCATCGAGTGAGTAGCTTATGTAACAATAAGTTTGTAGCACATTTCTGCATTCACCATTGTATAGATTCTGTAAGTAGTATTCAAGTCATGTTGACTTTAACTACATATGCAGAATAGGTTGATTAATTTTACATAGATGATGTCTTGTAATTCTGCATAAATGAAATGAAGTCAAGTGCCAGCTTGCTACCCGACGGATAACCTACAATGAAGTCGACGGATGATCAAATAGACAACCCGACGGATGATCAATAACTCGACGGATAATCATGAACCCGACGGATAAATAATTCAAATATATGTTGACAGTGACAACACGGTCACATGCATCGATTTGATGCAAATGGAATGTGGTAGCCTATTTAACTGGGTTTTCGAGAACAAAGAAGCATTGCCATTTCCATGCTATTATGAAGATATTCAAAGATGCTGGAATAGAGTAATGAAGTAGCATTGTAATAGATTAGATAGTTTTTGTTTTATTATCTTGTCTTATTACTTTGTAATCTTGGTGATATATAAACCAAGTAGTAGCAACTAAGACACTATCGATCTAAGCAAGAAAGCAGAGAAACATTTGTAAGCAGGATTCTTAGTATTTCTCTGTAGTCTTAGAAGTTCAATTGTTGTAAGCAGCTGTGAGCATTTATGCACACAGGGTTCTCTCGATATATAATATATATCTCTGGTGGAATCATTCAAATCCACCATAAAGTTTTTCAAAGACTCTTGTTTTTAATTACTTGTGTTTTGATTCATTTAAGTTTTTATTCCGCATTGTGCTAATCAATACACTTATATTTATATTTGAGTTAGAACATTTTATTTCAAGAAAAAGTTTCAAGAATTCCATTCAACCCCCCCCCCCTTCTGTAATTCTTGTCATATTATCAAGGGACTAACAATTGGTATCAGAGCAAGCTCTTAACTTACAAAGAGTTTAAAGATCAAAATAATATAGCAAGATGAACAAGAAGGATGTTAGAGTCAAGATCCCTTTTCTGGATAAAAATAATTACCATCATTGGAAGGTAAAGATACATCTTCATTTGCTTTCTCATGATGAGGCCTATGTTGACTGCATAGAAAGAGGCCCTCATGTTCCAATGAGAGCAGCAATAGGAAACGAGCCATCAGTCCCCAAGCCAAGGCATGAATGATCTGATCCTGACATTGAACAAGTCAGGAAGGGTAAAAAGGCCATGAACATCCTGTTTAATGGAGTTGATGGAGATATGTTTGACAACATTATCAACTGCAAAATTGCCAAGGATGTTTGGGATACAATACAGATAATCTGTGATGGCACTGAGCAAGTTAGAGAAAATAAGATGTAGCTCTTGATTCAACAATATGAGCATTTTCATAATGAAGAAATTGAGTCTCTCACTGAAATTTTTAGTAGGTTTCAGAAACTACTAAATGCTCTAAAGTTGCATGGAAGGATCTATCAGACAAAAGACTCCAATCTGAAATTCCTTAGATCTCTTCCAAAGGAATGGAAACCAATGACAGTCTCATTAAGAAACTCACAGGATTATAAGGAGTTTACTTTGGAGAGACTGTATGGCATCCTAAAAACCTATGAGCTTGAAATAGAGCAGGATGAAAGGATGGAGAGAGGAAAGAAGAAAGGAGGATCCATTGCACTAGTTGCTGAGTTAGAAAAGGAGAAGGAAGTGAAGATGGAAGCTGTTGAATCAACTTCAAGGGTCTGTGAGAACAAGGGCAAGGGGCTTGCAGTAGAAAGTGAAGATTCTTTGAGCCAAGATGACATGGAGGACATTGATGAACACCTAGCATTTTTTTCCCAGGAGATTTGCCAAGCTCAAGTTCAAGAAGAACTTTGGAGCAGCCAAGCCAAATAGAAACATGGTGGATAAATAAAGATTCAAATGTTTCAAATGTGGCTTGGCAGGGCATTTTGCCAGTGAGTGTAGGAAGTCAGATTCCAGTAAGAAAAAGTTTGAGCCAGTGGATTATAAGCAAAAATACTTTGAGCTACTCAAACAAAATGAAAGGGATTTCATAACACAAGAAAATGACTGGGCAGCAGATGGCCTGGATGAAGATGAAGATGTTAGCTATGTCAATCTAGCCCTAATGGCCAAGTCTGATGAGACAGAAACAAGTTCTTCAAATAATCAGGGAAACAGAAAGAATCTTTGGTACTTGGATAGTGGTTGTTCAAGACACATGACTGGTGATTCTACCCTGCTCACAGAGTTTAAGGAGAGAGCTGGCCCAAGTATTACTTTTGGAGATGACAGCAAGGGTTATACTGTGGGATATGGCTTGATTTCAAAGGACAATGTCATCATTGAGGAGGTTGCCTTAGTGGATGGTCTCAAACATAACTTGTTGAGTATCAGCCAGCTTTGTGATAAAGGCAACATAGTAACCTTCAATTCAAAAGCCTGTGTTGTGACTAATAAAAGAAGCAACAAAGTGGTTCTCACTGGTGTGAGAAAAGGAAATGTGTACCTAGCTGATTTTAACTCTTCTAATTCAGAATCTGTAACTTGTCTTCTCAGTAAAGCAAGTCAGGATGAAAGTTGGCTATGGCACAAGAAGCTATCCCATTTAAACTTCAAGACCATGAATGAGCTAGTGAAGAAAGAACTGGTTAGAGGCATTCCTCTAGTGGAATTTTCTAAGGATGGACTGTGTGATGCCTGCCAAAAGGGAAAGCAGATTAAAGCATCATTCAGGAAGAAACTTGATTCAACAATTGAAGAGCCTTTGCAACTGCTTCACATGGATTTGTTTGGACCAGTCAATGTGTTATGCATCTCTAGGAAAAGATTTTGCCTAGTAATTGTAGATGATTTCTCAAAGTTCTCTTGGACATATTTTCTAAAGTCTAAAGATGAGGCTAGTGAAATCATCATCAATCACATAAGGCAAGTCAACAATCATCCTGATTTCAAGGTTAGAAGAATCAGGAGTGACAATGGAACTGAGTTCAAGAATTCTGTCATGAGAGCATTTTGTAAGGAAAATGGGATTCTGCATGAGTTTTCAGCAACAAGGACTCCACAACAGAATGAAGTAGTGGAAAGGAAGAACAGATCACTTATTGAAGCTGCAAGGACTATGCTTGAAGAATCTAAACTGCCAACATATTTATGGGCTGAAGCTGTAAATATTGTATGCTACACTCAGAATATTTCTTTTGTTAATCAAGCCAGATGTATGACTCCCTATCAATTATTCAAGAATAAGAAGCCAACTCTAAATTTTCTTCATGTCTTTGGCTGCAAGTGCTATATTCTGAGAAATCAAACTGATCAAAATGGAAAGTTTGATGCTAAAGCAGATGAAGGAATTTTTGTTGGATATGCTGTTGGTAAAGCATATAGAGTCTACAATCTAAGAACAAACATTGTTATGGAATCAATACATGTTGTGTTTGATGATAAAAAGATTGAAGGAATAAAAGATGGAGATTACCATGAGAGCCTCAAATTCGACAATATGGAGATGGTTAGTGATGACAGTGATGATGAGAGTGATCAAGAAACAGTATCTAAGGATAATGCAGATAAATCTACTACCAATGAAACACAAAACTCAAGATCTGTCGAGTTGCATAATGCTTCATCCTTCGGAAGGCAATCTGCGTTATCCGTCGGGAGACAACCAGTTTCATCTGTCGGTACTCAAAATTCACCATCCGTCGGGTTATCAAAAGGAGTAGGAAGTCAAGATAGATCACCTATAGAAAGTGCCCCATTCTCAAATCAAAGATCCACAAACTCAGGGGGAGTTTCTAACAATCAAAACTCAATCACACATCAAGACAACAATGAGGTTTCTTCATCTAGAGCTAATCTACCTCAACCAAGGAAATGGACAAAAGATCACCCCTTTGAGCTTATCATTGGTGATGTGTCTTCTAGAGTTCAAACAAGAAGAGCAACTTAGGAAGAATGTCTATACAACAGCTTTCTTTCAAAGGAAGAACCAAAGAAGGTAGAAGAAGCGTTATTGGATCCTGATTGGATTTTAGCTATGAAGGATGAGCTAAACCAATTTGAAAGGAATAATGTATGGAAACTGGTGCCCAAGCCTAAAGGAAAGAATCCAATTGATACCAAATGGGTATTCAGAATCAAGATGGATGAAAATGGCATAGTAGTCAGGAACCAAGCTAGATTGGTTTCTAAGGGCTATTATCAGCAAGAAGGAATAGATTTTGATGAAACATTTGCTCCTATTGCAAGACTTGAAGCCATCAGAATCTTCTTAGCCTATGCAGCCCATGCCAATTTCAAGGTCTATCAAATGGATGTCAAAAGTGCTTTTCTAAATGGAGATTTGGAGGAAGAAGTCTATATCAGTCAACCTCCTGGCTTTAAAGATCCAAATTTTCTAGAACATGTCTATTATCTTTTGAAAGCACTTTATGGACTGAAGCAAGCACCCAGAGCCTGGTATGACACTTTATCAAAGTTTCTTTTGGAAAATCACTTCACAAGAGGTACTGTAGATAAAAATCTATTTTTCAGAAATGTTAATGGCTCTAGTATACTTATTCAAATTTATGTAGATGATATTATTTTTGGCTCTACAGATGAGAAACTTTACAAAAAGTTTGCCAAATTGATGCAAAGTAAGTATGAAATGAGTATGATGGGAGAACTAACTTACTTTCTTGCCTTACAAGTTAAGCAAGTTGGTGATGGAATATTCATTAGTCAACCTAAATATATTTTTGATCTTTTAAAGAAGTTTGATCTAATGGATTGCACATCTGCAAAAACTCCCATGGCAACTGCAACTAAGCTTGAATTAAACACTACTGAAAAGTCTGTGGATATTTTAAGTTATAGAGGCATGGTTGGCTCATTTCTGTACTTAACATCTAGTAGGCCAGATATAATGTTTGCTACATGTTTATGTGCTCGATTTCAGGCTGGTCCTAGAGAATCTCACTTAATAGCTATTAAGAGAATTTTCAGATATCTCAAGGGAACACAAAATCTCGGCATTTGGTACCCTAGAGATTCTGGTTTTGATCTAACTGGTTATTCAGATGTAGATTATGCAGGTTGTAGAATTGATAGAAAAAGTACAACAGGAACCTGTCAATTTCTAGAAAACAAGCTTGTGTCCTGGTTCAGTAAAAAGCAAAATTCAGTTTCTACTTCTACAGCTGAAGCTAAATATATTGCTGCTGGTAGTTGCTGTGCACAGATCTTATGGATGAAAAATCAATTGCTAGACTATGGTTGGCAAGTTGAAAGGATTCCTATTTTCTGTGATAACACAAGTGCAATTGCCATCACTGAAAATCCAGTACAACATTCAAGGACAAAGCACATAGATATCAAGTACCACTTCATAAGGGAACATGTAATGAATGGTACTGTGGAACTACATTTTGTTCCAAGTAAGAAGCAGCTTGCAGATATATTTACCAAGCCACTGGATGAATCCACCTTTTCAAGGTTGGTAAGTGTGTTAGGTATGCTTAATTACTCTTAAATCTATCTGAGTTAATTTGCAAGTTGAAATGCAGCCAGAAATTTAATTGATTTGTCAGTCATAGATGAGATTTTGGCTTAGTCAAAATTTACATCTCGACGGATGATCCTTATCCATCGAGTTTGATCATCCGTCGATATACTATTTGCTAACAAAAATCAATTATATTTCTGGAATATTTTATGTCTCAACGGATAACTGTTTTTCCTCATCCGTCGAATTGTCTTAATCTCAGCCGTTAATTCCCTGTACATTATCCATCGAGTATACTTACAGTTTGTAAGCATAACACGACGGATAATGAGTGGAATTTTTACAGTTTATTTTTAAACGACTATTTTAGGCAATTTCTATTGGTTACTTTATTTTACTTTATTATTTTTATCATTTATTTTTGAGATAGTATAAAAGCTTATTTCATTGTTATTGTTTTTCTTTTATCATTCTCAATTCAACTGCTCTAATTTCATTCTCTCTCAAAAAGCACTTACTCTCTTTCTCTTCAAGCTTTTATTCTCTAACAATGGCACCTGTTGTAAAGATTATGTCTCAAACTGGGTTCATTTATGAGAAGAACAATTTCACCGCACTAGTGAATAAAGGTATTCAGCAATCTGGAGACTATCACAAGATGATGGACATTGTGAAGTATTGCAAGCTCAACTATGCCATGCTAGAATCACCCACAATCTTTTGTGAGGTTGTTGAAGAGATGTGGACCACTTCTACCTACAATTCTACAGATAAGACCATCACTCTAACCATTAAAGGTAAAGAATTATGTATCAATAGTGATGTGATAAAAGAATGTTTCAAAATTCCTGATAACAATGTGACTTTACCACACACTGACACAGATATAATCAATATGCTTAATTCCATGCACTATGCACTTCCTACTTCTAAATTGAGTGGTATTAGGAGAATGGGTCTTAGGAAAGAGTGGAGTTTCTTGTGTGATGTGGTTACAAAGGTTTTCTCAGGAAAGATCAGTAATTTTGATTTAGTGAATATTTCCATGCTTAACATTCTCTACATGCTAGTTACAGATAAATTCTACAATTTCAGTGATCTTCTCTTGTTTGAGTTAGGTTTTAAATTAGGAGAGTTAAATAAAAGAGGTAAGCATGTGTATTATGCTAGATTTCTTATGCTATTAGCTAACCACCTCTGTGAAGAGATTGTGCTTGAGAACCCTAACAACAACTAGATTATTGGGTTCAAGAGAGAAGGTTCATTACAGATTTGAACAGGGCCAATCATCACAAGGATGTGCCAATGTTCTATTTTCCTGTAATGCAAGCACCTCAGGTAAGTGAGGTAAGTTCACCGATCCCTACAACTATTCCAACCTCCACAATTTCTTTGAGTTCAAGTGTGGCTATGGCAACTGTGTCAATAACCAAAGAGTTTTCTACCAAAGCTGCCAAACCTTCAATTACTTTTAAATCCAAATCAAAGAAAGCCCCCTTTGGTATCTCCCAAAAGATGCCAGTTGAAAAATCCACTAAAGCCAAATAGGGGAGTGTGAAGGAGGGTAAGTTAGGTGAGGGAAGGGGTGAACATAAAAGAAACCCCAAGAATAAGGTTGGAAAGTTGAGTGAATCCCAGCCTAGCCACACTGCAGTTTCCCAACAAACTGCAGTGCTTAAAAAGGACAAAAGCTCATTTCTAGCTGCATCCTCCCAAAAGAATGTAGCTATTGAATAAAGCTCTCAACCAAGAGCACATGCCAAGAGGGTTAGGGACACAAGCTCACCCCAAACTTATGCCAGAAAGAAGAAATCAAAAACCTTTGGGGATGAACAGGGTACACACACTGTGCATACCGGTGCTAAAGAAACAGTCACTGCACCTTCACAAATTCAGTTTGATGTGGCTCCAATAAATGTGGAGTCACAACCAAAATCTCTAGTTATAGAAGCACCTCAAACACCAAACTCACCAATAAATTCTCTGGATGTGGATATGATAAACACATCAATTCCTGATTCCCCTTCTTTAACTCTATTGGGGAAGCCAAAATCTAGTGCAAGTGAGCATCATCTTTTAGATGATTTGTTGGCTCACTTGCCAAATCTTTCAGGAACTTTTGTGTCATCTGTGCCTAAAATATCTTCAATCAGCACAAAGTCAACAATAGTTTCTATTCCCAGCTAATTCATTTCTACTCTCTCGACGGATATTGCTCATCCGTCGAGTAGTGATTGTATCCCGACGGATAAGCCTAATAGTAGTTATCCGTCAGATAGTAAAATCACTCACTCGATGGATATCACTCATCCATCGAGTATCTCTGCACAATTTCAAACTTTAATTATTTCAAGTGCAGAAGATTTGGTGGTTGTACATTCACTCTTAGGATTGAGAGAGAAGAGTGTTTTGAGTGAGAGTCTGGATTGCTCCCAGGAAAAAGGAGAGGAAATGAGTGAAAATCTGCAATCCATTTCTTCAGGATTGGCAAAAGAGAGTTTAAGGAGTCCCACCTTAGTAGGTGAAGGTGAGGGTGGGGAGCCAGGGTGAGACCCTGATGCAACAAAAGAGAGAAAATGAGAGAAATGCGGGTACTAGAGCAATAAGGATGGATGTCATTGCTAGTAAGTCAATGAATATCCAGGATGCAGACAGGGAAGGACTATCTCAGCATCCTAAAACTGTCATAGATTCTGCTTCCCTTGATGCTGAAGCATTTACTCACCCTGTTCCAGCTTATCAACTTCTAGCTGAACAGGGCAATGACAATGTAGAAAGGATGCTGAATTTGGTGCATACCACATAGTCTCTAATGAGAGCTAAGGATGCCATCACAGCTTTGCCTTCTACAGCTGGTGATGTAGACTATGAGACTGGTGGTTCAGCTGATTTCTTTGGAGATGGGAGTGGGGATGGTGAAGATGAAGCAATGGACATATGGGGAGAAGTAGGCTCAAGTTCAAGGTCAGGTATGCCATCATGGGCATTCTCAAAGCACTGTGATGAGCATTACTTCAAGATAACCCTGATCCAATTAATCAATCAGACCAATACTGCTCTTCAATCCACTACCAATTCCAGCACCAAGAATCTCCTTCAGGCACATCTAGCCTCCCTGCAACTTCAACAAATCCAAGGCTTCCAGCATGCTAGAGATGTGAATACTATGAAGAATGATATTGAGGATATGAAAAAGGCTATTTCAGACAGGATAGATTCTAAACTTCCAGAAGCTACAATGCTTGACATCAAGAGGCAATTAAGGAAAAATTCTGATCGGTTAACCAAGATAGATGCCTTGGACACAAGAATGTCAGCCATGGAAGCATCTTTAACTGCCATTCATCTCCATCAAGCCCAATAGACTGAACTACTTCAAAAACTAGTGGCTGCTCAGACCCCCTCCTCTGCTCAACTTGATGATAACAAAAAGGGGGAGAAAGGATCAAGTGAGGGGGAGAGGCTTCAAATTAAAATCACTAAAGTAATTGTACCTTCAATTACTATCTCAAAGCCATCAGTTATAGATAGCATAGATCTGATCAATGCAGCAGCAGCCAACTTAAGAGCAGCTGATAAGGACAAGTTGAGTTTAGTCAATTGGGAGAAGATTGATGAGGAAATACAGAAAAAGTTTGAACTTGTCAAGGATCCAGTTAAGTCAGCCATCCATCACTCTCAAGTCAAGCAAATTAGTGTGATTGAGATGAGCATGAATTATTTGGAAAGAGGACAACCTTCCTGTATCAAATCTCCAAAGGCTGAAACAATTCTGAAACCAAGGGTAAACTACTCAAAATCATCATTGAAGAACCCTTTGGACACTGTATATAAGACACCCAAGCCTGATAAGAAGAAGCTTCTGTCAAGGTCAATTGCTTTGTACAAAGATCCAGCTGATTCAGCTTCCAAAAGGAGAATATAACGACTCGTGTATTTTTATTTTATTTGGAAGTGTAATAAAGGTTTAAGTAAATAAATAAAAGGTGTATAATGGTTTTTGGCAGTAGTATTGATTGTACTTAATTAATTATGATTTGTTGATATGTGGAATTGAATTGTGTGATTTATTAGTGAGTTACATGATTTTATTTTGCTTGTAAAAGTGATTTTATTGTAATTTTAATTCCATAAATATTTGGGTTATCTTTAAAATTGGTTTTCTAATTTTATAATTTCAATAATTATTTTTAGGACTTTATAAAATTGAGAAATCAATATTTTGTAAATTATTCATTTTTAAATGATTTTCTGAGTGTGTTAAATGCTAAAATTCATATTTAATTATGGGAATCTTTAAAAATTATAAAACTTAGATTTTATTAAGTTCGTATTATTCTGAGAATTTTAAAATTATTTTGGAAATTTTCGGAAGTTATTTTAACCGCGCGTTGTTTCGTTATTTGTTAAAACGCGGGCATAAAGTGTGTTTTAAAGATTATTTTAAAATTTCGGAAGTTATATTTTTATTTTCTTCAAGATATTTATAATATATTAAGATGGTTTTTATGATTTTCTGGGATCATTTTAAATATCGCGGCGGTTCGATAAGTGCAATTTTAGGTCCCCGGATAATATTTGGACACGTGTCAATTTCATATATAAATGAATTGACACGTATCCTTTAATTTTGTGATACGTGTTGCAGCAGGATCAATTGTAAATAAAAAAAAATTAACAAACCCCCCATATCCCTGTTCTCGGCTCATTGTCTCTCTATCTCGATCTCTCTACAGTCTCTCTTCTCTCATCTCTCCACTCTTCCTCCTCCTTTTTCTTTTTCGTTCTCCTATTGCTTCTCGGTGCGGTTTCCGTCATCGTTTTCCAGTGGGTTCTTTTTCCGGCCACTCGGTTTTGCTTCTCTGTTCATCTATATATGCATGTGTGTGTGTTGTGATTGTGTGTGTGTGTTGTGTGTGTCGTGTGTGTGAGTTGTGTGTGTTGTTTGCGGTGTGTGCGCGCGAGCCGTGGCGCGTGTGTGCTGTGGTCGTGTTGGTTCCTGTGTTGTGCTGTTTCCCTGTGTTGGATTCTGTTGGGCTCGATTCTGTTGGTTCTGTTGGGCCTATTATTGGGCCTGGCAGTTGGGTTTTGTTGTTGGGCCTTGTTGGGCCGTTTGGGTGTTGTTGGTTTGGATTGTGCAGATTTTAATTTAATTTCTTTTATTGCAGGGAATTATTGATTAATATTCGTGATATTAATTATTCATGTTGGAATTGGTTTTACAATAATCGGTATAATTTATTTGGGAACCCGTAATATATCGGGCGCCAATAAATTGTGCCGCAGTTGACGATGAACTTCGGTGAGTCAATGGTGGACGGTGATGACGATGTTCTGAGTCCTAAATTCTATAAATAAATAAAATAAAATAATTATGTAAAATATGTTTGGATTTAAATAATTAAATTTGATTGGTGTTGGGTTGTACGAAATAATGTTGTGGATTGTTGAGAATTATTGACGTCGATTATAATCGACGGGCAGTCTTATAAATAAAGAAGTTGCTGCCAAAATTTTCTAAAAATATATTTGTAATCGTACATAATTATGTGTTACGTGTTACCCTTATTTATGTTCGAGAGATGTGATTACATGATTATGTGTATAATAATAATAATACGAGTCGGGTTGTCGGATTTGGGTTATTGGGATTTGAGGATATCAAGCATGTCGATATAACTAATTAGGGTATTTTGGTAATTGTAGATCCCAGTCGAGTTGTTCCCGGATCAAAGTCAGTGTGAAAGCTACTTAGGGTTTTGTAAAGCATTGCAAGGCAAGTACCCCTGACCATTCTTTTATGGTTCAGTGCATATGAATAGCTAAATGTTTTATTCTCGTAATGGAATAGAATCGTTTTAAGTTACGTATCCCCTGTAGTTATAATTTACTGTTTTTAAATTGTTTTGGGGAAAAGTAACTTCAAGAGGTACCTGTCTCGAATGGAATGATTTGTGAAACGGATTTTATACGTGTGCTGGTTAAATAAATGATTTTGAAAATGAGATAGGTACAAGTGTTTTGAAAATTGGATAAAACGGTCAGATATGGGATACATATGGGCCAGAGTAGGCCTATTGAGGTGGTGTAAGAGGCTAATTCGGTTGCGCGCACTATAAAACCGATTAGTCCAGCAGGTCAGAGACCTAGCTAGTCTCTGAGTTCCGGAACAGGTAAATGGGATGGCAGTTAGAGTCGTCTGGTGTTGATAGCCTGATCAGCTGTCTTCACATATCTGCTATGTATCTGATTGGGATTTGTGAATTATATAAAAGCGTGATTGATTGATACATCGGTTTTATAAAATGATTAGCATGCTAAAATTGGACTCTGGTATTACGCAGCACACTACTATGTTGTTTTCACAAAGCATGCTAATTAGTGTTATCCATTTGCTTTGATTATCATTATGAAATGTTAATATTATGATTACAGCTCTGTTCCCGTTATTATTACATTACTGTTTTAATCTGTTATTCATATTTGGTACTGCTGAGCTATTATGCTCACCCTTGCAAACTGTTATGTATATTTCGCAGATGCCTAGAAGATCAGTCAGACCGACCCGTGTTCCCGCCCCTACTGGACCTGGCTCCTCTGAGGTAGTTTGTATTAGACCATGAGGTCTGAGGAGTTGCTGAATAGAGTTAGTGTGTCTTAGATATTGAATAAAGAGTTTGTAATATTGAGAGCCTGAATTATACTTGAACCTGGATCGGATCTTGGTTCGGGGTCAAGTTAGTATATTTTAATAATAATTTTGTTGTTTATATTTTTGGTAATTGTGTTTTGTGACGTCAACTCCTGACCCCGGGGTTGAGGCCGTCACAGTTGGTATCAGAGCTACAGGTTCAAGTCCCTGATTCAGGTTAGGGATTGTGTCAAGTAGGTGATAACGTGAGTCTTTAAGTGTGAGTCAACAACTCATATAGAGGAGCAAACCTTTAGAGTCAGTCGAGGGTTCCGACGACGTTACCCTGGCATCTATTAAATGTTTTGATAGAATTGCCTTGACCTGGTTATGTCTTGCCTGTATATTTATTATGTTGGCAGTGGCCTATTGCGATTTTGATTTCTCCATCTCGGGAGAATCCTTCTGATTCAGATAGCTCGGATTCTGAGAGACCCCATGATGCTGTTACTGAGGAGACCCCTATACCTCCTCCCCTAGTTCCTTCTTTTATGCCTCAAGACATCCCCGAATCTGTTCCTCGTCCCCGTTGGGTACGTAGGTCTGTGTCTGCTGTCAGGGATTTCCCTCCCGGCTGCGGTCCCAGTTCTTCCATGATGAGACCTCCAGTACCTCCTGTGGCCCCTAGTGGTACTTCTTCACCGATCCCTTATCATGTCTATAGGGCGGTGAATACTTCCTTTATCAGAGATCAGAGTCCAGAGTTTGCTGCCCAGTTGGACCAGATTTACAGAATTGTTTTTGGAAAAATACTTTCTAGCCTGTCTCCAAAGTCAAATGGAGATGGAATTTTTGGAGCTGAAACAAGGAAATAGGAGTGTCACGGAATATGAAGCGAAGTTTACGGAGTTGGCCCATATAGCACCGGAATATGTGAGTTCAGAAGGCCAACGAGCGAAGCGGTTTCAACAAGGGTTGAAGCCAGAAATAAGGAGTGGAGTTGTAGCCTTACAGCTTAAGACTTATACTTCGGTAGTCCAGCCTGCCTTGGTGATAGAGAGTGATCAGAAGTTAGCTGCAAAGGAGCAGGGTGAGAAGAAGAAGAAATTTGAAAGTGGACCTGCAAAGTCAGAATCAGGAATAGCAAGTCGAAAGTTCCAGCGTTGGTTTGGCAAGAATAAGAATAAAAAGTTTAAAGGGCAGAACTTTCCCCAAGTTAAGCCCGGTACAACATCAGTTAACTCTGCCCCGACGAGGATGAGTAAGCCACTGGTTGATTGTAAGACGTGTGGGAAAAAGCACAGTGGACAGTGTCGAGAGAATGTTAATTATTTTAAATGTGGACAGAAAGGTCACTATTCCACGGAGTGTAAGTCTGAGATTCAAGGAGTTACTTGTTTTAGTTGCGACAAAGTGGGACACATAGCTAGGAATTGGAAGTCAGTGACTCAAGGTAATGTTGGAAAGAGTGTGTCCCAAGGACCAACAACCAGTACTGCGAGAGCTAGGACTTTTAAGATGACCCAGAAGTCTCCAGTTCATGATTCTGATGTGGTGGCAGGTATGCTTACTCTTAATTCCGTACCTGTTAATGTTTTGTTTGATTCGGGAGCGTCCAAATCTTTTATTTCTGTGAATTGTGTGAATAAAATGCGATTGATGTTAGAAGACTTAGACGAACCTCTAACTATAGAAGTGGCTAATAAAGATAAAGTACCTGTAAAGCAATTTTGTCCTAGTTGTTTGCTAGAAATTTCGGGGTATATGTTCCCTGTTGACTTAATACCCTTCGAGTTGAGAGACTTTAATGTTATTTTAGGTATGGATTGGTTGTCTCGATATAGGGCAAATATTGATTGTAAGAAAAAGAGAGTTGTTATGTACACCTCAGATAATAGAAGGATCAGTTACCAAGGGCAGAGGCAAGAGAGGAAGTTTCTCTCAGTGATGCAAGCAAGAAGATTGCTGAGGCAAGGATGTGAAGCGTACTTGGCTCATGTAGTGGATACCAAGAAAGAGACCCCCATTTTGGATGAGATCCTTATTGTAAGAGAATTCCCTGATGTTTTTCCAGAAGAATTACCAGGATTGCCGCCTGATCGTGAGATAGAGTTTTCCATTGATTTGATACCTGGAGCTGAACCAGTTTCTAAGGCTCCATACAGAATGGCCCCGATGGAAATGAAAGAATTGGCTAAGCAACTTCAGGAATTATTGGATAAAGGAGTTATTCGACCTAGTGTTTCCCCGTGGGGTGCTCCAGTGTTATTTGTGAAGAAAAAGGATGGAAGTATGAGATTGTGCATTGATTACAGAGAACTGAACAAGTTGACGATAAAGAATAAGTATCATTTGCCGCGAATCGATGATTTGTTTGATCAGCTTAAGGGAGCATGTTACTTTTCAAAGATTGACTTAAGATCTGGCTATCATCAATTGAAAATAAAGCCAGAGGATATCCCCAAGACTGCATTCAGAACAAGGTATGGCCATTATGAGTTTCTAGTAATGTCATTTGGATTGACGAATGCGCCAGCGGCTTTCATGGATTTGATGAATAGGGTATATAAGGAGTATTTGGATAAATTTATTATTGTATTTATTGATGACATCCTCATATATTCGAAGAACCCAGAAGATCACGCAGTACATCTGCAGATTGCCCTTCAAAAGTTAAGAGAAAAGCAATTGTATGCTAAGTTTTCTAAGTGTGAGTTTTGGCTGACGGAAGTACAGTTCCTTGGTCACGTAATAAGTAAAGAAGGTATCAAAGTAGACCCGGTAAAGATTGAAGCCGTATCAAAATGGGAGCAACCGAAGACACCAACAGAAATCAGAAGTTTTCTTGGATTAGCAGGATATTATCGAAGGTTTGTGTAAGATTTCTCGAAGATTGCATCCCCACTAACTAAGTTGACCAGGAAGAATGAGAAGTTCGTTTGGACCGAAAAGTGTGAAAAGAGTTTCCAGGAGTTAAACCGAAGACTAGTGACGGCTCCAGTGCTAGCATTGCCAGATGAGACGGGAAACTTTGTAATTTATAGTGATGCTTCTTTGAAAGGATTGGGATGTGTGTTAATGCAGCATGACAAAGTGATTGCGTATGCCTCCAGACAGCTAAAGACTCACGAGCATAAATATCCGGTTTATGACCTTGAATTGGCGGCTATAGTATTTGCTTTAAAGTTATGGCGTCACTACTTGTATGGCGAGAAATGCGATATTTACACGGATCATAAGAGCCTGAAGTACATATTCACACAAAAAGATCTGAACATGAGACAGAGAAGGTGGTTGGAGTTGATTAAGGATTATGATTGTTCGATTAATTATCACCCGGGTAAAGCCAATGTAGTGGCTGATGCCTTAAGTAGGAAGGAAAGGCTGAATATCGCTAAGGTTGCGGAGGAATTGGCACGAGACTTGGAAAGAATGGAAATTGAAGTTCGAGAATTTAATGGAAGTCAAGAGCAACTATATGAATTTACTTTCCAACCGGCCTTGATGGAAAAGATTTAGAGATGTCAAGAAGGAGTTATGGAACAAGAGTTGAATACTTTGATAGGAGAAGAGTTGTGTACTCAAAAAGATAGTCAAGGTTTATATAGGTTTTCGTCCAGAGTTTGGATTCCTGATATAATGGAGTTGAAGAACGAAGTATTGCAGGAAGCACATAACTCTAGGTTTTCTATCCACCCTGGTAGTACCAAGATGTACCAGGATTTGAAGAGAAATTTTTGGTGGCCAGGAATTAAGAAGGATATTGCCAATTGGGTAAGTAAATGTCACGTGTGTCAGACGGTGAAATCAGAGCATCAACGATCGAGTGGATTGTTACAACCTTTGGAGATTCCCCAATGGAAATGCAAAGACATTGTTATGGATTTTGTAGTGGGATTGCTAAAGACGAGAGCGAATCATGATGCTATTTGGGTAATCATTGATAGATTGACTAAGTCGGCGCATTTCCTTCCAATTAATGAAAGGTATTCGTTGGAAAGGCTAGTGAAGTTATACTTGGATGAGATAGTTACCAAACATGGAGTTCCTATTTCTATAGTGTCGGATCGAGACCCGAGATTTAATTCCAGGTTTTGGACTAAATTCCAAGAGTGCTTAGGAACAAAATTGAATATGAGCACCGCTTATCATCCTCAGACGGATGGCCAAAGTGAGAAGGCGATTCATACCATAGAAGATATGTTGAGAGTCTGTGTTTTAGATTTTAAGGGTAATTGGGATGAGCACCTACCCATGATTGAGTTCTCGTACAATAACAGCTACCATGCCAGTATAGGGATGCCACCTTATGAAGCTTTGTATGGGCGTAAGTGCAGATCACCGTTGTATTGGGATGAGGTAGGAGAAAAGAAAGTGTTAGGTCCTGAGTTGGTTCAGCAGACTAAGGATGCCATAGTGTTGATTCGGAAAAGATTGGAAGCAGCTCAAGATAGACAAAGAAAATATACAGATTTACATAGAAAACACATGGACTTAGAGATAGGAGCTCTGGTGTTACTAAAGGTATCACCTTGGAAAGGGTTAGTACGATTTGGTCAGAAGGGTAAACTTAGCCCCAGATTCATAGCACCCTTTGAGGTTTTGAAGAAAGTGGGAAAGGTCGCTTATGAGATAGCGTTACCACCACAGTGGCAGCACATTCATAATGTGTTCCACGTGTCTATGTTGAAGCCCTATGTTCCTAATTCGAATCAAGTCATAGAATACGAACCGATTGAGCTTCAACCAGATTTGTCCTATGTAGAACAACCGGTTCAAATCCTAGATCGTAAGGAACGAGTCCTTAGGAATAAGTCAATTCCTATAGTAAAAGTTTTGTGGAGAAATCCTCGAGTAGAAGAGTCTACTTGGGAATTAGAGTCAGAAATGCTTGATAAATATCCTCATTTGTTTAGTTGAGTCAGATTCTGGGGACAGAATCTTTTTAAGGGGGAAAGGATATAACGACTCATGTATTTTTATTTTATTTGGAAGTGTAATAAAGGTTTAAGTAAATAAATAAAAGGTGTATAATGGGTTTTGGCAGCAGTATTGATTATACTTAATTAATTATGATTTGTTGATATGTGGAATTGAATTGTGTGATTTATTAGTGAGTTACATGATTTTATTTTGCTTGTAAAAGTGATTTTATTGTAATTTTAATTCCATAAATATTTGGGTTGTCTTTAAAATTGGTTTTCTAATTTTATAATTTCAATAATTATTTTTAGGACTTTATAAAATTGAGAAATCAATATTTTGTTAATTATTCATTTTTAAATAATTTTCTGAGTGTGTTAAATGCTAAAATCCGTATTTAATTATGGGAATCTTTAAAAATTATGAAACTTATATTTTATTAAGTTCGTATTATTCTGAGAATTTTAAAATTATTTTGGAAATTTTCGGAAGTTGTTTTAACCGCGCGTTGTTTCGTTATTTGTTAAAACGCGGGCATAAAGTGTGTTTTAAAGATTATTTTAAAATTTCGGAAGTTACATTTTTATTTTCTTCAGGATATTTATAATATATTAAGATGGTTTTTATGATTTTCTGGGATCATTTTAAATGTCGCGGCGGTTCGATAAGTGCAATTTTCGGTCCCCGGATAATATTTGGACACGTGTCAATTTTATATATAAATGAATTGACACGTATCCTTTAATTTTGTGATACGTGTTGCAGCAGGATCAATTGTAAATAAAAAAAATTAACAAACACCGCCCCTTAATCCCTGTTCTCGGCTCATTGTCTCTCTATCTCGATCTCTCTACAGTCTCTCTTCTCTCATCTCTCGTTATCTCTCATCTCTCCACTCTTCCTCCTCCTTTTTCTTTTTCGTTCTCCTATTGCTTCTCAGTGCGGTTGCCGTCATCATTTTCCGGTGGGTTCTTTTTCCGGCCACTCGGTTTTGCTTCTCTGTTCATCCGTATATGCTTGTGTGTGTGTTGTGATTGTGTGTGTGTGTTGTGTGTGTCGTGTGTGTGAGTTGTGTGTGTTGTTTGCGGTGTGTGCGCGCGAGCCGCGGCGCGTGTGTGCTGTGGTCGTGTTGGTTCCTGTGTTGTGCTGTTTCCCTGTGTTGGATTCTGTTGGGCTCGATTCTGTTGGTTATATTGGGCCTATTATTGGGCCTGGCAGTTGGGTTTTATTGTTGGGCCTTGTTGGGCCGTTTGGGTGTTGTTGGTTTGGATTGTGCAGATTTTAATTTAATTCCTTTTATTGCAGGGAATTATTGATTAATATTCGTGATATTAATTATTCATGTTGGAATTGGTTTTACAATAATCGGTATAATTTATTTGGGAACCCGTAATATATCGGGCGCCAATAAATTGTGTCGCCGTTGACGATGAACTTCGGTGAGTCAACGGTGGACGGTGATGACGATGTTCTGAGTCCTAAATTCTATAAATTAATAAAATAAAATAATTGTGTAAAATATGTTTGGATTTAAATAATTAAATTTGATTGGTGTTAGGTTGTACGGAATAATGTTGTGGATTGTTGAGAATTGTTGACGTCGATTATAATCGACGGGTAGTCTTATAAATAAAGAAGTTGCTGCCAAAATTTTCTAAAAATATATTTGTAATCGTACAGAATTATGTGTTACGTGTTACCCCTATTTATGTTCGAGAGATGTGATTACATGATTATGTGTATAATAATAATAATACGAGTCGGGTTGTCGGATTTGGGTTATTGGGATTTGAGGATATCAAGCATGTCGATATAACTAATTAGGGTATTTTGGTAATTATAGATCCCAGTCGAGTTGTTCCAGGATCAAAGTCAGTGTGAAAGCTACTTAGGGTTTTGTAAAGCGTTGCAAGGCAAGTACCCCTAACCATTCTTTTATGGTTCAGTGCATATGAATAGCTAAATGTTTTATTCTCGTAATGGAACAGAAACGTTTTAAGTTACGTATCCCCTGTAGTTATAATTCACTGTTTTTAAATTGTTTTGGGGAAAAGTAACTTTGAGAGGTACCCGTCTCGAATGGAATGATTTGCGAAACGGATTTTATACGTGTGCTTGTTAAATAAATGATTTTGAAAATAAGATAGGTACAAGTGTTTTGAAAACTGAATAAAACGGTCAGATATGGGATATATTTGGGCCAGAGTAGGCCTATTGAGGTGGCGTAAGAGGCTAATTCGGTTGCGCGCACTATAAAACTGATTAGTCCAGCAGGTCAGAGACCTAGCTAGTCTCTGATTCCGGAACAGGTAAATGGGATGGCAGTTAGAGCCGTCTGGTGTTGATAGCCTGATCAGCTGTCTTCACGTATCCGCTATGTATCTGATTGGGATTTGTGAATTATATAAAAGCATGATTGATTGATACATCGGTTTTATAAAATGATTAGCATGCTAAAATTGGACTCTGGTATTACGCAGCACACTACTATGTTGTTTTCACAAAGCATGCTAATTAGTGTTATCCAGTTGCTTTGATTATCATTATGAAATGTTAATATTATGATTACAGCTCTGTTCCCGTTATTGTTATATTACTGTTTTAATCTGTTATTCATATTTGGTATTGCTAAGCTATTATGCTCACCCTTGCAAACTGTTATGTATATTTCGCAGATGCCTAGAAGATCAGTCAGACCGACCCGTGTTCCCGCCCCTACTGGACCTAGCTCCTCTGAGGTAGTTTGTATTAGACCATGAGGTCTGAGGAGTTGCTGAATAGAGTTAGTGTGTCTTAGATATTGAATAAAGAGTTTGTAATATTGAGAGCCTGAATTATATTTGATCCTCGATCGAATCTTGGTTCGGGGTCAAGTTAGTATATTTTAATAATAATTTGGTTGTTTATATTTTTGGTAATTGTGTTTTGTGACGTCAACTCCTGACCCCGGGGTTGAGGCCGTCACAGTTGGTATCAGAGCTATAGGTTCAAGTCCCTGATTCAGGTTAGGGATTGTGTCAAGTAGGTGATAACGTGAGTCTTTAAGTGTGAGCCAGCAACTCATATAGAGGAGCAAACCTTTAGAGTCAGTCGAGGGTTCCGACGGCATTACCCTGGCATCTATTTAATGTTTTGATAGAATTGCCTTGACCTGGTTGTGTCTTGCCTGTATATTTATTATGTTGGCAGTGGCCTATTGTGATTTCGAGTTCTCCATCTTGGGAGAATCCTTCTGATTAGATAGCTCGGATTCTGAGAGACCCCATGATGCTGTTACTGAGGAGACCCCTATACCTCCTCCCCTAGTTCCTTCTTTTATGCCTCGAGACATCCCTGGATCTGGTCCTCGTCCCCGTTAGGTACGTAGGTCTGTGTCTGCTGTCAGGGGTTTCCCTCCCGGCTGCGGTCCCAGTTCTTCCATGATGAGACCTCCAGTACCTCCTGTGGCCCCTAGTGGTACTTCTTCACCGATCCCTTATCATGTCCATAGGGCGGTGAATACTTCCTTTATCAGAGATCAGAGTCCAGAGTTTGCTGCCCAGTTGGACCAGATTTATAGAATTATTTTTGGAAAAATACTTTCTAGCCTGTCTCCAAAGTCAAATGGAGATGGAATTTTTGGAGCAGAAACAAGGAAATAGGAGTGTCACGGAATATGAAGCGAAGTTTATAGAGTTGGCCCGTATAGCACCGGAATATGTGAGTTCAGAAGCCCAACGAGCGAAGCGGTTTCAACAAGGGTTGAAGCCAGAAATAAGGAGTGGAGTTGTAGCCTTACAGCTTAAGACTTATACTTCGGTAGTCCAGGCTGCCTTGGTGATAGAGAGTGATCAGAAGTTAGCTGCAAAGGAGCAGGGTGAGAAGAAGAGGAAATTTGAAAGTGGACCTGCAAAGTCAGAATCAGGAATTGCAAGTCGAAAGTTCCAGCGTTGGTTTGGCAAGAATAAGAATAAAAAGTTTAAAGGGCAGAACTTTCCCCAAGTTAAGCCCGGTACAACATCAGTTAACTCTGCCCCGACGAGGATGAGTAAGCCAGTGGTTGATTATAAGATGTGTGGGAAAAAGCACAGTGGACAGTGTCGAGAGAATGTTAATTATTTTAAATGTGGACAGAAAGGTCACTATTCCACGGAGTGTAAGTCTGAGATTCAAGGAGTTACTTGTTTTAGTTGTGACAAAGTGGGACACATAGCTAGGAATTGGAAGTCAGTGACTCAAGGTAATGTTGGAAAGAGTGTGTCCCAAGGACCAGCAACCAGTACTGCGAGAGCTAGGACTTTTAAGATGACCCAGAAGTCTCCAGTTCATGATTCTGATGTGGTGGGAGGTATGCTTACTCTTAATTCCGTACCTGTTAATGTTTTGTTTGATTCGGGAGCGTCCAAATCTTTTATTTCTGTGAATTGTGTGAATAAAATGCGATTGATGTTAGAAGACTTAGACGAACCTCTAACTATAGAAGTGGCTAATAAAGATAAAGTACTTGTAAAGCAATTTTGTCCTAGTTGTTTCCTAGAAATTTCGGGGTATATGTTCCCTGTTGACTTAATACCCTTCAAGTTGGGAGACTTTGACGTTATTTTAGGTATGGATTGGTTGTCTCGATATAGGGCAAATATTGATTGTAAGAAAAAGAGAGTTGTTATGTAGACCTCAGATAATAGAAGGATCAGTTACCAAGGGCAGAGGCAAGAGAGGAAGTTTCTCTCAGTGATGCAAGCAAGAAGATTGTTGAGGCAAGGATGTGAAGCGTACTTGGCTCATGTAGTGGATACCAAGAAAGAGATCCCCATTTTGGATGAGATCCTTATAGTAAGAGAATTCCCTGATGTTTTTCCAGAAGAATTACCAGGATTGCCGCCTGATCGTGAGATAGAGTTTTCCATTGATTTGATACCTGGAGCTGAAGCAGTTTCTAAGGCTCCATACAGAATGGCCCCGATGGAAATGAAAGAATTGGCTAAGCAACTTCAGGAATTATTGGATAAAGGAGTTATTCGACCTAGTGTTTCCCCGTGGGGTGCTCCAGTGTTATTTATGAAGAAAAAGGATGGAAGTATGAGATTGTGCATTGATTACAGAGAACTGAACAAGTTGACGATAAAGAATAAATATCATTTGCCGCGAATCGATGATTTGTTTGATCAGCTTAAGGGAGCATGTTACTTTTCAAAGATTGACTTAAGATCTGGCTATCATCAATTGAAAATAAAGCCAGAGGATATCCCCAAGACTGCATTCAGAACAAGGTATGGCCATTACGAGTTTCTAGTAATGTCGTTTGGATTGACGAATGCGCCAGCGGCTTTCATGGATTTGATGAATAGGGTATATAAGGAGTATTTGGATAAATTTATTATTGTATTTATTGATGACATCCTCATATATTCGAAGAACCCAGAAGATCACGCAGTACATCTGCATATTGCCCTTTAAAAGTTAAGAGAAAAGCAATTGTATGCTAAGTTTTCTAAGTGTGAGTTTTGGCTGACGGAAGTACAGTTCCTTGGTCACGTAATAAGTAAAGAAGGTATCAAAGTAGACCCGGTAAAGATTGAAGCCGTATCAAAATGGGAGCAACCGAAGACACCAACAGAAATCAGAAGTTTTCTTGGATTAGCAGGATATTATCGAAGGTTAGTGTAAGATTTCTCGAAGATTGCATCCCCTCTAACTAAGTTGACCAGGAAGAATGAGAAGTTCGTTTGGACCGAAAAGTGTGAAAAGAGTTTCCAGGAGTTAAACCGAAGACTATTGACGGCTCCAGTGCTAGCATTGCCCAGATGAGACGGGAAACTTTGTAATTTATAGTGATGCTTCTTTGAAAGGATTGGGATGTGTGTTAATGCAGCATGACAAAGTGATTGCGTATGCCTCCAGACAGTTAAAGACTCACGAGCATAAATATCCGGTTTATGACCTTGAATTGGCGGCTATAGTATTTGCTTTAAAGTTATGGCGTCACTACTTGTATGGCGAGAAATGCGATATTTACACGGATCATAAGAGCCTGAAGTACATATTCACACAAAAAGATCTGAACATGAGACAGAGAAGGTGGTTGGAGTTGATTAAGGATTATGATTGTTCGATTAATTATCACCCGAGTAAAGCCAATGTAGTGGCTGATGCCTTAAGTAGGAAGGAAAGGCTGAATATCGCTAAGGTTGCGGAGGAATTGGCACGAGACTTGGAAAGAATGGAAATTGAAGTTCGAGAATTTAATGGAAGTCAAGAGCAACTATATGAATTTACTTTCCAACCGGCCTTGATGGAAAAGATTTAGAAGATGTCAAGAAGGAGTTATGGAACAAGAGTTGAATACTTTGACAGGGAGAAGAGTTGTGTACTCAAAAAGATAGTCAAGGTTTATATAGGTTTTCGTCCAGAGTTTGGATTCCAGATGTAATGGAGTTGAAGAACGAAGTATTGCAGGAAGCACATAACTCTAGGTTTTCTATCCACCCTGGTAGTACCAAGATGTACCAGGATTTGAAGAGAAATTTTTGGTGGCTAGGAATGAAGAAGGATATTGCCAATTGGGTAAGTAAATGTCACGTGTGTCAGACGGTGAAATCAGAGCATCAACGATCGAGTGGATTGTTACAACCTTTGGAGATTCCCCAATGGAAATGCAAAGACATTGTTATGGATTTTGTAGTGGGATTGCCTAAAGACGAGAGCGAATCATGATGCTATTTGGGTAATCATTGATAGATTGACTAAGTCGGCGCATTTCCTTCCGAATTAATGAAAGGTATTCGTTGGAAAGGCTAGTGAAGTTATACTTGGATGAGATAGTTACCAAACATGGAGTTCCTATTTCTATAGTGTCGGATCGAGACCCGAGATTTAATTCCAGGTTTTGGACTAAATTCCAAGAGTGCTTAGGAACAAAATTGAATATGAGCACCGCTTATCATCCTCAGACCGATGGCCAAAGTGAGAAGGCGATTCATACCATAGAAGATATGTTGAGAGTCTGTGTTTTAGATTTTAAGGGTAATTGGGATGAGCACCTACCCTTGATTGATTTCTCGTACAATAACAGTACCATGCCAGTATAGGGATGCCACCTTATGAAGCTTTGTATGGGCGTAAGTGCAGATCACCGTTGTATTGGGATGAGGTAGGAGAAAAGAAAGTGTTAGGTCCTGAGTTGGTTCAGCAGACTAAGGATGCCATAGTGTTGATTCGGAAAAGATTGGAAGCAGCTCAAGATAGACAAAGAAAATATACAGATTTACATAGAAAACGACATGGACTTAGAGATAGGAGCTCTGGTGTTACTAAAGGTATCACCTTGGAAAGGGTTAGTACGATTTGGTCAGAAGGGTAAACTTAGCCCCTAGATTCATAGGCACCCTTTGAGGTTTTGAAGAAAGTGGGAAAGGTCGCTTATGAGATAGCGTTACCACCACAGTGGCAGCACATTCATAATGTGTTCCACGTGTCTATGTTGAAGCCCTATGTTCCTAATTCGAATCAAGTCATAGAATACGAACCGATTGAGCTTCAACCAGATTTGTCCTATGTAGAACAACCGGTTCAAATCCTAGATCGTAAGGAACGAGTCCTTAGGAATAAGTCAATTCCTATAGTAAAAGTTTTGTGGAGAAATCCTCGAGTAGAAGAGTCTACTTGGGAATTAGAGTCAGAAATGCTTGATAAATATCCTCATTTGTTTAGTTGAGTCAGATTCTGGGGACAGAATCTTTTTAAGGGGGAAAGGATATAACGACTCATGTATTTTTATTTTATTTGGAAGTGTAATAAAGGTTTAAGTAAATAAATAAAAGGTGTATAATGGGTTTTGGCAGCAGTATTGATTATACTTAATTAATTATGATTTGTTGATATGTGGAATTGAATTGTGTGATTTATTAGTGAGTTACATGATTTTATTTTGCTTGTAAAAGTGATTTTATTGTAATTTTAATTCCATAAATATTTGGGTTGTCTTTAAAATTGGTTTTCTAATTTTATAATTTCAATAATTATTTTTAGGACTTTATAAAATTGAGAAATCAATATTTTGTTAATTATTCATTTTTAAATAATTTTCTGAGTGTGTTAAATGCTAAAATCCGTATTTAATTATGGGAATCTTTAAAAATTATGAAACTTATATTTTATTAAGTTCGTATTATTCTGAGAATTTTAAAATTATTTTGGAAATTTTCGGAAGTTGTTTTAACCGCGCGTTGTTTCGTTATTTGTTAAAACGCGGGCATAAAGTGTGTTTTAAAGATTATTTTAAAATTTCGGAAGTTACATTTTTATTTTCTTCAGGATATTTATAATATATTAAGATGGTTTTTATGATTTTCTGGGATCATTTTAAATGTCGCGGCGGTTCGATAAGTGCAATTTTCGGTCCCCGGATAATATTTGGACACGTGTCAATTTTATATATAAATGAATTGACACGTATCCTTTAATTTTGTGATACGTGTTGCAGCAGGATCAATTGTAAATAAAAAAAATTAACAAACACCGCCCCTTAATCCCTGTTCTCGGCTCATTGTCTCTCTATCTCGATCTCTCTACAGTCTCTCTTCTCTCATCTCTCGTTATCTCTCATCTCTCCACTCTTCCTCCTCCTTTTTCTTTTTCGTTCTCCTATTGCTTCTCAGTGCGGTTGCCGTCATCATTTTCCGGTGGGTTCTTTTTCCGGCCACTCGGTTTTGCTTCTCTGTTCATCCGTATATGCTTGTGTGTGTGTTGTGATTGTGTGTGTGTGTTGTGTGTGTCGTGTGTGTGAGTTGTGTGTGTTGTTTGCGGTGTGTGCGCGCGAGCCGCGGCGCGTGTGTGCTGTGGTCGTGTTGGTTCCTGTGTTGTGCTGTTTCCCTGTGTTGGATTCTGTTGGGCTCGATTCTGTTGGTTATATTGGGCCTATTATTGGGCCTGGCAGTTGGGTTTTATTGTTGGGCCTTGTTGGGCCGTTTGGGTGTTGTTGGTTTGGATTGTGCAGATTTTAATTTAATTCCTTTTATTGCAGGGAATTATTGATTAATATTCGTGATATTAATTATTCATGTTGGAATTGGTTTTACAATAATCGGTATAATTTATTTGGGAACCCGTAATATATCGGGCGCCAATAAATTGTGTCGCCGTTGACGATGAACTTCGGTGAGTCAACGGTGGACGGTGATGACGATGTTCTGAGTCCTAAATTCTATAAATTAATAAAATAAAATAATTGTGTAAAATATGTTTGGATTTAAATAATTAAATTTGATTGGTGTTAGGTTGTACGGAATAATGTTGTGGATTGTTGAGAATTGTTGACGTCGATTATAATCGACGGGTAGTCTTATAAATAAAGAAGTTGCTGCCAAAATTTTCTAAAAATATATTTGTAATCGTACAGAATTATGTGTTACGTGTTACCCCTATTTATGTTCGAGAGATGTGATTACATGATTATGTGTATAATAATAATAATACGAGTCGGGTTGTCGGATTTGGGTTATTGGGATTTGAGGATATCAAGCATGTCGATATAACTAATTAGGGTATTTTGGTAATTATAGATCCCAGTCGAGTTGTTCCAGGATCAAAGTCAGTGTGAAAGCTACTTAGGGTTTTGTAAAGCGTTGCAAGGCAAGTACCCCTAACCATTCTTTTATGGTTCAGTGCATATGAATAGCTAAATGTTTTATTCTCGTAATGGAACAGAAACGTTTTAAGTTACGTATCCCCTGTAGTTATAATTCACTGTTTTTAAATTGTTTTGGGGAAAAGTAACTTTGAGAGGTACCCGTCTCGAATGGAATGATTTGCGAAACGGATTTTATACGTGTGCTTGTTAAATAAATGATTTTGAAAATAAGATAGGTACAAGTGTTTTGAAAACTGAATAAAACGGTCAGATATGGGATATATTTGGGCCAGAGTAGGCCTATTGAGGTGGCGTAAGAGGCTAATTCGGTTGCGCGCACTATAAAACTGATTAGTCCAGCAGGTCAGAGACCTAGCTAGTCTCTGATTCCGGAACAGGTAAATGGGATGGCAGTTAGAGCCGTCTGGTGTTGATAGCCTGATCAGCTGTCTTCACGTATCCGCTATGTATCTGATTGGGATTTGTGAATTATATAAAAGCATGATTGATTGATACATCGGTTTTATAAAATGATTAGCATGCTAAAATTGGACTCTGGTATTACGCAGCACACTACTATGTTGTTTTCACAAAGCATGCTAATTAGTGTTATCCAGTTGCTTTGATTATCATTATGAAATGTTAATATTATGATTACAGCTCTGTTCCCGTTATTGTTATATTACTGTTTTAATCTGTTATTCATATTTGGTATTGCTAAGCTATTATGCTCACCCTTGCAAACTGTTATGTATATTTCGCAGATGCCTAGAAGATCAGTCAGACCGACCCGTGTTCCCGCCCCTACTGGACCTAGCTCCTCTGAGGTAGTTTGTATTAGACCATGAGGTCTGAGGAGTTGCTGAATAGAGTTAGTGTGTCTTAGATATTGAATAAAGAGTTTGTAATATTGAGAGCCTGAATTATATTTGATCCTCGATCGAATCTTGGTTCGGGGTCAAGTTAGTATATTTTAATAATAATTTGGTTGTTTATATTTTTGGTAATTGTGTTTTGTGACGTCAACTCCTGACCCCGGGGTTGAGGCCGTCACAGTTGGTATCAGAGCTATAGGTTCAAGTCCCTGATTCAGGTTAGGGATTGTGTCAAGTAGGTGATAACGTGAGTCTTTAAGTGTGAGCCAGCAACTCATATAGAGGAGCAAACCTTTAGAGTCAGTCGAGGGTTCCGACGGCATTACCCTGGCATCTATTTAATGTTTTGATAGAATTGCCTTGACCTGGTTGTGTCTTGCCTGTATATTTATTATGTTGGCAGTGGCCTATTGTGATTTCGAGTTCTCCATCTTGGGAGAATCCTTCTGATTTAGATAGCTCGGATTCTGAGAGACCCCATGATGCTGTTACTGAGGAGACCCCTATACCTCCTCCCCTAGTTCCTTCTTTTATGCCTCGAGACATCCCTGGATCTGGTCCTCGTCCCCGTTAGGTACGTAGGTCTGTGTCTGCTGTCAGGGGTTTCCCTCCCGGCTGCGGTCCCAGTTCTTCCATGATGAGACCTCCAGTACCTCCTGTGGCCCCTAGTGGTACTTCTTCACCGATCCCTTATCATGTCCATAGGGCGGTGAATACTTCCTTTATCAGAGATCAGAGTCCAGAGTTTGCTGCCCAGTTGGACCAGATTTATAGAATTATTTTTGGAAAAATACTTTCTAGCCTGTCTCCAAAGTCAAATGGAGATGGAATTTTTGGAGCAGAAACAAGGAAATAGGAGTGTCACGGAATATGAAGCGAAGTTTATAGAGTTGGCCCGTATAGCACCGGAATATGTGAGTTCAGAAGCCCAACGAGCGAAGCGGTTTCAACAAGGGTTGAAGCCAGAAATAAGGAGTGGAGTTGTAGCCTTACAGCTTAAGACTTATACTTCGGTAGTCCAGGCTGCCTTGGTGATAGAGAGTGATCAGAAGTTAGCTGCAAAGGAGCAGGGTGAGAAGAAGAGGAAATTTGAAAGTGGACCTGCAAAGTCAGAATCAGGAATTGCAAGTCGAAAGTTCCAGCGTTGGTTTGGCAAGAATAAGAATAAAAAGTTTAAAGGGCAGAACTTTCCCCAAGTTAAGCCCGGTACAACATCAGTTAACTCTGCCCCGACGAGGATGAGTAAGCCAGTGGTTGATTATAAGATGTGTGGGAAAAAGCACAGTGGACAGTGTCGAGAGAATGTTAATTATTTTAAATGTGGACAGAAAGGTCACTATTCCACGGAGTGTAAGTCTGAGATTCAAGGAGTTACTTGTTTTAGTTGTGACAAAGTGGGACACATAGCTAGGAATTGGAAGTCAGTGACTCAAGGTAATGTTGGAAAGAGTGTGTCCCAAGGACCAGCAACCAGTACTGCGAGAGCTAGGACTTTTAAGATGACCCAGAAGTCTCCAGTTCATGATTCTGATGTGGTGGGAGGTATGCTTACTCTTAATTCCGTACCTGTTAATGTTTTGTTTGATTCGGGAGCGTCCAAATCTTTTATTTCTGTGAATTGTGTGAATAAAATGCGATTGATGTTAGAAGACTTAGACGAACCTCTAACTATAGAAGTGGCTAATAAAGATAAAGTACTTGTAAAGCAATTTTGTCCTAGTTGTTTCCTAGAAATTTCGGGGTATATGTTCCCTGTTGACTTAATACCCTTCAAGTTGGGAGACTTTGACGTTATTTTAGGTATGGATTGGTTGTCTCGATATAGGGCAAATATTGATTGTAAGAAAAAGAGAGTTGTTATGTAGACCTCAGATAATAGAAGGATCAGTTACCAAGGGCAGAGGCAAGAGAGGAAGTTTCTCTCAGTGATGCAAGCAAGAAGATTGTTGAGGCAAGGATGTGAAGCGTACTTGGCTCATGTAGTGGATACCAAGAAAGAGATCCCCATTTTGGATGAGATCCTTATAGTAAGAGAATTCCCTGATGTTTTTCCAGAAGAATTACCAGGATTGCCGCCTGATCGTGAGATAGAGTTTTCCATTGATTTGATACCTGGAGCTGAAGCAGTTTCTAAGGCTCCATACAGAATGGCCCCGATGGAAATGAAAGAATTGGCTAAGCAACTTCAGGAATTATTGGATAAAGGAGTTATTCGACCTAGTGTTTCCCCGTGGGGTGCTCCAGTGTTATTTATGAAGAAAAAGGATGGAAGTATGAGATTGTGCATTGATTACAGAGAACTGAACAAGTTGACGATAAAGAATAAATATCATTTGCCGCGAATCGATGATTTGTTTGATCAGCTTAAGGGAGCATGTTACTTTTCAAAGATTGACTTAAGATCTGGCTATCATCAATTGAAAATAAAGCCAGAGGATATCCCCAAGACTGCATTCAGAACAAGGTATGGCCATTACGAGTTTCTAGTAATGTCGTTTGGATTGACGAATGCGCCAGCGGCTTTCATGGATTTGATGAATAGGGTATATAAGGAGTATTTGGATAAATTTATTATTGTATTTATTGATGACATCCTCATATATTCGAAGAACCCAGAAGATCACGCAGTACATCTGCATATTGCCCTTTAAAAGTTAAGAGAAAAGCAATTGTATGCTAAGTTTTCTAAGTGTGAGTTTTGGCTGACGGAAGTACAGTTCCTTGGTCACGTAATAAGTAAAGAAGGTATCAAAGTAGACCCGGTAAAGATTGAAGCCGTATCAAAATGGGAGCAACCGAAGACACCAACAGAAATCAGAAGTTTTCTTGGATTAGCAGGATATTATCGAAGGTTAGTGTAAGATTTCTCGAAGATTGCATCCCCTCTAACTAAGTTGACCAGGAAGAATGAGAAGTTCGTTTGGACGGAAAAGTGTGAAAAGAGTTTCCAGGAGTTAAACCGAAGACTATTGACGGCTCCAGTGCTAGCATTCCCAGATGAGACGGGAAACTTTGTAATTTATAGTGATGCTTCTTTGAAAGGATTGGGATGTGTGTTAATGCAGCATGACAAAGTGATTGTGTATGCCTCCAGACAGTTAAAGCCTCACGAGCAGAAATATCCGGTTTATGACCTTGAATTGGCGGCTATAGTATTTGCTTTAAAGTTATGGCGTCACTACTTGTATGGCGAGAAATGCGATATTTACACGGATCATAAGAGCCTGAAGTACATATTCACACAAAAAGATCTGAACATGAGACAGAGAAGGTGGTTGGAGTTGATTAAGGATTATGATTGTTCGATTAATTATCACCCGAGTAAAGCCAATGTAGTGGCTGATGCCTTAAGTAGGAAGGAAAGGCTGAATATCGCTAAGGTTGCGGAGGAATTGGCACGAGACTTGGAAAGAATGGAAATTGAAGTTCGAGAATTTAATGGAAGTCAAGAGCAACTATATGAATTTACTTTCCAACCGGCCTTGATGGAAAAGATTAGAAGATGTCAAGAAGGAGTTATGGAACAAGAGTTGGATACTTTGACAGGGGAAGAGTTGTGTACTCAAAAAGATAGTCAAGGTTTATATAGGTTTTCGTCCAGAGTTTGGATTCCAGATGTAATGGAGTTGAAGAACGAAGTATTGCAGGAAGCACATAACTCTAGGTTTTCTATCCACCCTGGTAGTACCAAGATGTACCAGGATTTGAAGAGAAATTTTTGGTGGCTAGGAATGAAGAAGGATATTGCCAATTGGGTAAGTAAATGTCACGTGTGTCAGACGGTGAAATCAGAGCATCAACGACCGAGTGGATTGTTACAACCTTTGGAGATTCCCCAATGGAAATGCAAAGACATTGTTATGGATTTTGTAGTGGGATTGCCAAAGATGAGAGCGAATCATGATGCTATTTGGGTAATCATTGATAGATTGACTAAGTCGGCGCATTTCCTTCCGATTAATGAAAGGTATTCGTGGAAAGGCTAGTGAAGTTATACTTGGATGAGATAGTTACCAAACATGGAGTTCCTATTTCTATAGTGTCGGATCGAGACCCGAGATTTAATTCCAGGTTTTGGACTAAATTCCAAGAGTGCTTAGGAACAAAATTGAATATGAGCACCGCTTATCATCCTCAGACCGATGGCCAAAGTGAGAAGACGATTCATACCATAGAAGATATGTTGAGAGTCTGTGTTTTAGATTTTAAGGGTAATTGGGATGAGCACCTACCCTTGATTGATTTCTCGTACAATAACAGGTACCATGCCAGTATAGGGATGCCACCTTATGAAGCTTTGTATGGGCGTAAGTGCAGATCACCGTTGTATTGGGATGAGGTAGGAGAAAAGAAAGTGTTAGGTCCTAAGTTGGTTCAGCAGACTAAGGATGCCATAGTGTTGATTCGGAAAAGATTGGAAGCAGCTCAAGATAGACAAAGAAAATATGCAGATTTACATAGAAAAGACATGGACTTAGAGATAGGAGCTCTGGTGTTACTAAAGGTATCACCTTGGAAAAGGTTAGTACGATTTGGTCAGAAGGGTAAACTTAGCCCTAGATTCATAGGGCCCTTTGAGGTTTTGAAGAAAGTGGGAAAGGTCGCTTATGAGATAGCGTTACCACCACAGTGGCAGCACATTCATAATGTGTTCCACGTGTCTATGTTGAAGCCCTATGTTCCTAATTCGAATCAAGTCATAGAATACGAACCGATTGAGCTTCAACCAGATTTGTCCTATGTAGAACAACCGGTTCAAATCCTAGATCGTAAGGAACGAGTCCTTAGGAATAAGTCAATTCCTATAGTAAAAGTTTTGTGGAGAAATCCTCGAGTAGAAGAGTCTACTTGGGAATTAGAGTCAGAAATGCTTGATAAATATCCTCATTTGTTTAGTTGAGTCAGATTCTGGGGACAGAATCTTTTTAAGGGGGAAAAGGATATAACGACTCGTGTATTTTTATTTTATTTGGAAGTGTAATAAAGGTTTAAGTAAATAAATAAAAGGTGTATAATGCTTTTTGGTAGCAGTATTGATTATACTTAATTAATTATGATTTGTTGATATGTGGAATTGAATTGTGTGATTTATTAGTGAGTTACATGATTTTATTTTACTTGTAAAAGTGATTTTATTGTAATTTTAATTCCATAAATATTTGGGTTGTCTTTAAAATTGGTTTTCTAATTTTATAATTTCAATAATTATTTTTAGGACTTTATAAAATTGAGAAATCAATATTTTGTTAATTATTCATTTTTAAATGATTTTCTGAGTGTGTTAAATGCTAAAATCCGTATTTAATTATGGGAATCTTTAAAAATTATGAAACTTATATTTTATTAAGTTCGTATTATTCTGAGAATTTTAAAATTATTTTGGAAATTTTCGGAAGTTATTTTAACCGCGCGTTGTTTCGTTATTTGTTAAAACGCGGGCATAAAGTGTGTTTTAAAGATTATTTTAAAATTTCAGAAGTTACATTATTATTTTCTTCAGGATATTTATAATATATTAAGATGGTTTTTATGATTTTCTGGGATCATTTTAAATGTCGCGGCGGTTCGATAAGTGCAATTTTCGGTCCCCGGATAATATTTGGACACGTGTCAATTTCATATATAAATGAATTGACACGTATCCTTTAATTTTATGATACGTGTTGCAGCAGGATCAATTGTAAATAAAAAAAAATTAACAAACACCCCCCCTTAATCCCTGTTCTCGGCTCATTGTCTCTCTATCTCGATCTCTCTACAGTTTCTCTTCTCTCATCTCTCGTTATCTCTCATCTCTCCACTCTTCCTCCTCCTTTTTCTTTTTCGTTCTCCTATTGCTTCTCGGTGCGGTTGCCGTCATCGTTTTCCGGTGGGTTCTTTTTCCGGCCACTCAGTTTTGCTTCTCTGTTCATCCGTATATGCTTGTGTGTGTGTTGTGATTGTGTGTGTGTGTTGTGTGTGTCGTGTGTGTGAGTTGTGTGTGTTGTTTGCGGTGTGTGCACGCGAGCCGCGGCGCGTGTGTGCTGTGGTCGTGTTGGTTCCTGTGTTGTGCTGTTTCCCTGTGTTGGATTCTGTTGGGCTCGATTCTGTTGGTTATGTTGGGCCTATTATTGGGCCTGGCAGTTGGGTTTTGTTGTTGGGCCTTGTTGGGCCGTTTGGGTGTTGTTGGTTTGGATTGTGAAAATTTTAATTTAATTCCTTTTATTGCAGGGAATTATTGATTAATATTCGTGATATTAATTATTCGTGTTGGAATTGGTTTTACAATAATCGGTATAATTTATTTGGGACCCGTAATATATCGGGCGCCAATAAATTGTGCCGCCGTTGACGATGAACTTCGGTGAGTCAACGGTGGACGGTGATGACGATGTTCTGAGTCCTAAATTCTATAAATAAATAAAATAAAATAATTATGTAAAATATGTTTGGATTTAAATAACTAAATTTGATTGGTGTTGGGTTGTACGGAATAATGTTGTGGATTGTTGAGAATTATTGACGTCGATTATAATCGACGGGTAGTCTTATAAATAAAGAAGTTGCTGCCAAAATTTTCTAAAAATATATTTGTAATCGTACAGAATTATGTGTTACGTGTTACCCCTATTTATGTTCGAGAGATGTGATTACATGATTATGTGTATAATAATAATAATACGAGTCGGGTTGTCGGATTTGGGTTATTGGGATTTGAGGATATCAAGCATGTCGATATAACTAATTACGGTATTTTGGTAATTGTAGATCCCAGTCGAGTTGTTCCAGAATTAAAGTCGGTGTGAAAGCTACTTAGGGTTTTGTAAAGCGTTGCAAGGCAAGTACCTCCTGACCATTCTTTTATGGTTCAGTGCATATGAATAGTTAAATGTTTTATTCTCGTAATGGAACAGAAACATTTTAAGTTACGTATCCCCTGTAGTTATAATTCACTGTTTTTAAATTGTTTTGGGGAAAAGTAGCTTTGAGAGGTACCTGTCTCGAATGGAATGATTTGCGAAACGGATTTTATACGTGTGCTGGTTAAATAAATGATTTTGAAAATGAGATAGGTACAAGTGTTTTGAAAACTGGATAAAACGGTCAGATATGGGATATATTTGGGCCAGAGTAGGCCTATTGAGGTGGCGTAAGAGGCTAATTCGGTTGCACGCACTATAAAACCGATTAGTCCAGCAGGTCAGAGACCTAGCTAGTCTCTGAGTTCCGGAACAAGTAAATGGGATGGCAGTTAGAGCCGTCTGGTGTTGATAGCCTGATCAGCTGTCTTCACATATCCGCTATGTATCTGATTGGGATTTGTGAATTATATAAAAGCATGATTGATTGATACATCGGTTTTATAAAATGATTAGCATGCTAAAATTGGACTCTGGTATTACGCAACACACTACTATGTTATTTTCACAAAGCATGCTAATTAGTGTTATCCAGTTGCTTTGATTATCATTATGAAATGTTAATATTATGATTACAGCTCTGTTCCCGTTATTGTTACATTACTGTTTTAATCTGTTATTCATATTTGGTACTGCTGAGCTATTATGCTCACCCTTGCAAACTGTTATGTATATTTCGCAGATGCCTAGAAGATCAGTCAGACCGACCCGTGTTCCCGCCCCTACTAGACCTGGCTCCTCTGAGGTAGTTTGTATTAGACCATGAGGTCTGAGGAGTTGCTGAATAGAGTTAGTGTGTCTTAGATATTGAATAAAGAGTTTGTAATATTGAGAGCCTGACTTATACTTGATCCTAGATCGGATCTTGGTTCGGGGTCAAGTTAGTATATTTTAATAATAATTTGGTTGTTTATATTATTGGTAATTGTGTTTTGTGACGTCAACTCCTGACCCCGGGGTTGAGGCCGTCACAGTTGGTATCAGAGTTATAGGTTCAAGTCCCTGATTCAGGTTAGGGATTGTGTCAAGTAGGTGATAACGTGAGTCTTTAAGTGTGAGTCAGTAACTCATATAGAGGAGCAAACCTTTAGAGTCAGTCGAGGGTTCCGACGGCATTACCCTGGCATCTATTAAATGTTTTGATAGAATTGCCTTGACCTGGTTGTGTCTTGCCTGTATATTTATTATGTTGGCAGTGGCCTATTGCGATTTCGAGTTCTCCATCTTGGGAGAATCCTTCTGATTCAGATAGCTCGGATTCTGAGAGACCCCATGATGCTGTTACTGAGGAGACCCCTATACCTCCTCCCCTAGTTCCTTCTTTTATGCCTCGAGACATCCCTGGATCTGGTCCTCGTCCCCGTTGGGTACGTAGGTCTGTGTCTGCTGTCAGGGGTTTCCCTCCCGGCTGCGGTCCCAGTTCTTCCATGATGAGACCTCCAGTACCTTCTGTGGCCCCTAGTGGTACTTCTTCACCGATCCCTTATCATGTCCATAGGGCGGTGAATACTTCCTTTATCAGAGATCAGAGTCCAGAGTTTGCTGCCCAGTTGGACCAGATTTACAGAATTATTTTTGGAAAAATACTTTCTAGCCTGTCTCCAAAGTCAAATGGAGATGGAATTTTTGGAGCAGAAACAAGGAAATAGGAGTGTCACGGAATATGAAGCGAAGTTTATAGAGTTGGCCCGTATAGCACCGGAATATGTGAGTTCAGAAGCCCAAAGAGCGAAGCGGTTTCAACAAGGGTTGAAGCCAGAAATAAGGAGTGGAATTGTAGCCTTACAGCTTAAGACTTATACTTCGGTAGTCCAGGCTGCCTTGGTGATAGAGAGTGATCAGAAGTTAGCTGTAAAGGAGCAGAGTGAGAAGAAGACGAAATTTGAAAGTGGACCTGCAAAGTCAGAATCAGGAATAGCAAGTCGAAAGTTCCAGCGTTGGTTTGGCAAGAATAAGAATAAAAAGTTTAAAGGGCAGAACTTTCCCCAAGTTAAGCCCGGTATAACATCAGTTAACTCTGCCCCGACGAGGATGAGTAAGCCAGTGGTTGATTGTAAGACGTGTGGGAAAAAGCACAGTGGATAGTGTCGAGAGAATGTTAATTATTTTAAATGTGGACAGAAAGGTCATTATTCCACGGAGTGTAAGTCTGAGATTCAAGGAGTTACTTGTTTTAGTTGTGACAAAGTAGGACACATAGCTAGGAATTGCAAGTCAGTGACTCAAGGTAATGTTGGAAAGAGTGTGTCCCAAGGACCAGCAACCAGTACAGCAAGAGCTAGGACTTTTAAGATGACCCAGAAGTCTCCAGTTCATGATTCTGATGTGGTGGCAGGTATGCTTACTCTTAATTCCGTACCTGTTAATGTTTTGTTTGATTCGGGAGTGTCCAAATCTTTTATTTCTGTGAATTGTGTGAATAAAATGTGATTGATGTTAGAAGACTTAGACGAACCTCTAACTATAGATAAAGTACCTGTAAAGCAATTTTGTCCTAGTTGTTTCCTAGAAATTTTGGGGTATATGTTCCCTGTTGACTTAATACCCTTCGAGTTGGGAGACTTTGATGTTATTTTAGGTATGGATTGGTTATCTCGATATAGGGCAAATATTGATCGTAAGAAAAAGAGAGTTGTTATGTACACCTCAGATAATAGAAGGATCAGTTACCAAGGGCAGAGGCAAGAGAGGAAGTTTCTCTCAGTGATGCAAGCAAGAAGATTGCTGAGGCAAGGATGTGAAGCGTACTTGGCTCATGTAGTGGATACCAAGAAAGAGACCCCCATTTTGGATGAGATCCTTATAGTAAGAGAATTCCCTGATGTTTTTCCAGAAGAATTACCAGGATTGCCGCCTGATCGTGAGATAGAGTTTTCCATTGATTTGATACTTGGAGCTGAACCAGTTTCTAAGGCTCCATACAGAATGGCCCCGATGGAAATGAAAGAATTGGCTAAGCAACTTCAGGAATTATTGGATAAAGGAGTTATTCGACCTAGTGTTTCCCCGAGGGGTGCTCCAGTGTTATTTGTGAAGAAAAAGGATGGAAGTATGAGATTATGAATTGATTACAGAGAACTGAATAAGTTGACGATAAAGATTAAGTATCATTTGCCGCGAATCGATGATTTGTTTGATCAGCTTAAGGGTGCATGTTACTTTTCAAAGATTGACTTAAGATCTGGCTATCATCAATTGAAAATAAAGCCAGAGGATATCCCCAAGACTGCATTCAGAACAAGGTATGGCCATTACGAGTTTCTAGTAATGTCGTTTTGGATTGACGAATGCACCAGCGACTTTCATGGATTTGATGAATAGGGTATATAAGGAGTATTTGGATAAATTTATTATTGTATTTATTGATGACATCCTCATATATTCGAAGAACCCAGAAGATCACGCAGTACATCTGCAGATTGCCCTTCAAAAGTTAAGAGAAAAGTAATTATATGCTAAGTTTTCTAAGTGTGAGTTTTGGCTGACGGAAGTACAGTTCCTTGGTCACGTAATAAGTAAAGAAGGTATCAAAGTAGACCTGGTAAAGATTGAAGCCGTATCAAAATGGGAGCAACCGAAGACACCAACAGAAATAAGAAGTTTTCTTGGATTAACAGGATATTATCGAAGGTTTGTGTAAGATTTCTCGAAGATTGCATCCCCACTAACTAAGTTGACCAGGAAGAATGAGAAGTTCGTTTGGACGGAAAAGTGTGAAAAGAGTTTCCAGGAGTTTAACCGAAGACTAGTGATGGCTCCAGTGCTAGCATTGCCAGATGAGACGGGAAACTTTGTAATTTATAGTGATGCTTCTTTGAAAGGATTGGGATGTGTGTTAATGCAGCATGACAAAGTGATTGCGTATGCCTCCAGACAGCTAAAGCCTCACGAGCAGAAATATCCGGTTTATGACCTTGAATTGGCGGCTATAGTATTTGCTTTAAAGTTATGGCGTCACTACTTGTATGGCGAGAAATGCGATATTTACACGGATCATAAGAGCCTGAAGTACATATTCACACAAAAAGATCTGAACATGAGACAGAGAAGGTGGTTGGAGTTGATTAAGGATTATGATTGTTCGATTAATTATCACCCGGGTAAAGCCAATGTAGTGGCTGATGCCTTAAGTAGGAAGGAAAGGATGAATATGGCTAAGGTTGCGGAGGAATTGGCACGAGACTTGGAAAGAATGGAAATTAAAGTTCGAGAATCTAACGGAAGTCAAGAGCAACTATATGAAATTACTTTCCAACCAGCCTTGATGGAAAAGATTAGAAGATGTCAAGAAGGAGTTATGGAACAAGAGTTGGATACTTTGACAGGAGAAGAGTTGTGTACTCAAAAAGATAGTCAAGGTTTATATAGGTTTTCGTCCAGAGTTTGGATTCCTGATGTAACGGAGTTGAAGAACGAAGTATTGCAGGAAGCACATAACTCTAGGTTTTCTATCCACCATGGTAGTACCAAGATGTACCAGGATTTGAAGAGAAATTTTTGGTGGCCAGGAATGAAGAAGGATATTGCCAATTGGGTAAGTAAATGTCACGTATATCAGACGGTGAAATCAGAGCATCAACGACCGAGTGGATTGTTACAACCTTTGGATATTCCCTAATGGAAATGGGAAGACATTGTTATGGATTTTGTAGTGGGATTGCCAAAGACGAGAGCGAATCATGATGCTATTTCGGTAATCATTGATAGATTGACTAAGTCGGCGCATTTCCTTCCGATTAATGAAAGGTATTCTTTGGAAAGGCTAGTGAAGTTATACTTGGATGAGATAGTTACCAAACATGGAGTTCCTGTTTCAATAGTGTCGGATCGAGACCCGAGATTTAATTCCAGGTTTTGGACTAAATTCCAAGAGTGCTTAGGAACGAAATTGAATATAAGCACCGCTTATAATCCTCAGACGGATGGCCAAAGTGAGAGGACGATTCAGACCATAGAAGATATGTTGAGAGTCTGTGTTTTAGATTTTAAGAGTAATTGGGATGAGCACCTACCCTTGATTGAGTTCTCGTACAATAACAGCTACCATGCCAGTATAGGGATGCCACCTTATGAAGCTTTGTATGGGCGTAAGTGCAGATCACCGTTGTATTGGGATGAGGTAGGAGAAAAGAAAGTGTTAGGTCCTGAGTTGGTTCAGCAGACTAAGGATGCCATAGTGTTGATTCGGAAAAGGTTGGAAGAAGCTCAAGATAGACAAAGAAAATATGCAGATTTACATAGAAAAGACATGGACTTAGAGATAGGAGCTCTGGTGTTACTAAAGGTATCACCTTGGAAAGGGTTAGTATGATTTGGTCAGAAGGGTAAACTTAGCCCTAGATTCATAGGGCCCTTTGAGGTTTTGAAGAAAGTGGGAAAGGTCGCTTATGAGATAGCGTTACCACCACAGTGGCATCACATTCATAATGTGTTCCACGTGTCTATGTTGAAGCCCTATGTTCCTAATTCGAATCAAGTCATAGAATACGAACCGATTGAGCTTCAACCAGATTTGTCCTATGTAGAACAACCGGTTCAAATCCTAGACCGTAAGGAATGAGTCCTTAGGAATAAGTCAATTCCTATAGTAAAAGTTTTGTGGAGAAATCCTCGAGTAGAAGAGTCTACTTGGGAATTAGAGTCAGAAATGCTTGATAAATATCCTTATTTGTTTAGTTGAGTCAGATTCTGGGGACAGAATCTTTTTAAGGGGGAAAGGATATAACGACTCGTGTATTTTTATTTTATTTGGAAGTGTAATAAAGGTTTAAGTAAATAAATAAAAGGTGTATAATGCTTTTTGGCAGCAGTATTGATTATACTTAATGAATTTTGATTTGTTGATATGTGGAATTGAATTGTGTGATTTATTAGTGAGTTACATGATTTTATTTTGCTTGTAAAAGTGATTTTATTTTAATTTTAATTCCATAAATATTTGGGTTGTCTTTAAAATTGGTTTTCTAATTTTATAATTTCAATAATTATTTTTAGGACTTTATAAAATTGAGAAATCAATATTTTGTTAATTATTCATTTTTAAATGATTTTCTGAGTGTGTTAAATGCTAAAATCCGTATTTAATTATGGGAATCTTTAAAAATTATGAAACTTATATTTTATTAAGTTTGTATTATTCTGAGAATTTTAAAATTATTTTGGAAATTTTCGGAAGTTGTTTTAACCGCGCGTTGTTTCGTTATTTGTTAAAACGCGGGCATAAAGTGTGTTTTAAAGATTATTTTAAAATTTCGGAAGTTACATTATTATTTTCTTCAGGATATTTATAATATATTAAGATGGTTTTTATGATTTTCTGGGATCATTTTAAATATCGTGGCGGTTCGATAAGTGCAATTTTCGGTCCCCGGATAATATTTGGACACGTGTTAGTTTCATATATAAATGAATTGACACGTATCCTTTAATTTTATGATACGTGTTACAGCAGGATCAATTGTAAATAAAAAAATTAACAAACCCCCCCTTAATCCCTGTTCTCGGCTCATTGTCTCTCTATCTCGATCTCTCTACAGTCTCTCTTCTCTCATCTCTCGTTATCTCTCATCTCTCCACTCTTCCTCCTCCTTTTTCTTTTTCGTTCTCCTATTGCTTCTCGGTGCGGTTGCCATCATCTTTTTCCGGTGGGTTCTTTTTCCGGCCACTCGGTTTTGCTTCTCTGTTCATCCGTATATGCTTGTGTGTGTGTGTGTTGTGATTGTGTGTGTGTGTTGTGTGTCTCGTGTGTGTGAGTTGTGTGTGTTGTTTACGGTGTGTGCGCGCGAGCCGTGGCGCGTGTGTGCTATCGTCGTGTTGGTTCCTGTGCTGTGCTGTTTCCCTGTGTTGGATTCTGTTGGGCTCGATTCTGTTGGTTCTGTTGGGCCTATTATTGGGCCTGGCAGTTGGGTTTTGTTGTTGGGCCTTATTGGGCCGTTTGGGTGTTGTTGGTTTGGATTCTGCAGATTTTAATTTAATTCCTTTTATTGCAGGGAATTGTTGATTAAAATTCGTTATATTAATTATTCGTGTTGGAATTGGTTTTACAATAATCGGTATAATTTATTTGGGAACCCGTAATATATCGTGCGCCAATAAATTGTGCCGCCATTGATGATGAACTTCGGTGAGTCAACGGTGGACGGTGATGACGATGTTCTGAGTCCTAAATTCTATAAATAAATAAAATAAAATAAATATGTAAAATATGTTTGGATTTAAATAATTAAATTTGATTGGTGTTGGGTTGTACGGAATAATGTTGTGGATTGTTGAGAATTGTTGACGTCGATTATAATCGACGGGTAGTCTTATAAATAAAGAATTTGCTGCCAAAATTTTCTAAAAATATATTTGTAATCGTACAGAATTATGTGTTACGTGTTACCCCTATTTATGTTCGAGAGATGTGACTACATGATTATGTGTATAATAATAATAATACGAGTCGGGTTGTCGGATTTGGGTTATTGGGATTTGAGGATATCAAGCATGTCGATATAACTAATTAGGGTATTTTGATAATTGTAGATCCCAGTCGAGTTGTTCCAGGATCAAAGTCAGTGTGAAAGCTACATAGGGTTTTGTAAAGCGTTGCAAGGCAAGTACCCCTGACCATTCTTTTATGGTTCAGTGCATATGAATAGCTAAATGTTTTATTCTCGTAATGGAACAGAAACGTTTTAAGTTACGTATCCCTTGTAGTTATAATTCACTGTTTTTAAATTGTTTTGGGGAAAAGTAACTTCGAGAGGTACCTGTCTCGAATGGAATGATTTGCGAAACGGATTTTATACGTGTGCTGGTTAAATATATGATTTTGAAAATGAGATAGGTACAAGTGTTTTGAAAACTGGATAAAACGGTCAGATATAGGATACATTTGGGCCAGAGTAGGCCTATTGAGGTGGCGTAAGAGGCTAATTCGGTTGTGCGCACTATAAAACCGATTAGTCCAGCAGGTCAGAGACCTAGCTAGTCTCTGAGTTCCGGAACAGGTAAATGGGATGGCAGTTAGAGCCGTCTAGTGTTGATAGCCTGATCAGCTGTCTTCACATATCCGCTATGTATCTGATTGGGATTTGTGAATTATATAAAAGCATGATTGATTGATACAGCGATTTTATAAAATGATTAGCATGCTAAAATTGGACTCTGGTATTACGCAGCACACTACTATGTTGTTTTCACAAAGCATACTAATTAGTGATATCCAGTTGCTTTGATTATCATTATGAAATGTTAATATTATGATTACAGCTCTGTTCCCGTTATTGTTACATTACTGTTTTAATCTGTTATTCATATTTGGTACTGCTGAGCTATTATGCTCACCCTTGCAAACTGTTATGTATATTTCGCAGATGCCTAGAAGATCAGTCAGACCGACCCGTGTTCCCGCCCCTACTGGACCTGGCTCCTCTGAGGTAGTTTGTATCAGACCATGAGGTCTGAGGAGTTGCTGAATAGAGTTAGTGTGTCTTAGATATTGAATAAAGAGTTTGTAATATTGAGAGCCTGAATTATACTTGAACCTGGATCGGATCTTGGTTCGGGGTCAAGTTAGTATATTTTAATAATATTTTTGTTGTTTATATTTTTGGTAATTGTATTTTGTGACGTCAACTCCTGACCCCAGGGTTGAGGCCGTCACAGAGAATTGCCAAGATTTTTAAAAATGGGAAAGAAATTTGTGTGGTGGCTAGACATCCTCAATTTGCTCAAGCAAAGAGAGAAGAAAAGGCTAGATTGAAGCAGGAAAAGAAGCAAGCTGCTCTAGATGCTAAAAAGACTAAACAAAAGAAAGAGAAGATTGCTTTATTGGCCAAGCTACATGCTTTAAACTCATCACAACAAATTCCCTCTCAACCATCTGAAGCTATTGAATCAAAGAAGCAAGTTGAATAACAGAAGAAATCTCCAAAAAGAAGGAATTGGCTAAAAGAACTAAAAGGAAACTGGACATTGTTGACAAGGAATTGGAAGATCAATTTCCTAAGGAATCTACACTATCTACAACTCAAGCATCAAGGCCCTTTGTGGTATTTGAAGATATCAGGGTGGTGGATCCCTACAGGAATATTCATGGTGAACCTATTGTGCCCAAGGATGAGCCAATAGAATGGGAGAACATACCAATTCCAGACTTCAATCTACCAATCCTTAGCAAGCCAAAAAGAACAAAGTCAAGAGCAGTCAAAAAAGTGAAGCTGTCACCTCTCAAATTCAAGTCTCAAGTCAAAGATCAATCTAAAGTCAGTAAGGGAGACTATCTGTACTTGTGTGACATCAAAGAATTTTCTGATCTAAACCTCTATCTGGATGAACTAGATGAAGTAAGAGGAATTGATGCATACAGAAACCTACCTGAAAGGTTAGTGTTCAAGTACAAAGGAGGAAAAGAGATTCAGTGGCCTCTTCACAGGATCCTTCAAGAAAGCCAAGCTATACTGATTAAAGTTTATTCATCATTCAAGAAGAACTTTGGGTTCAACATTACTGCAAGAAGATTGGTATTGAAGAAGATTGAAGAACTAAGGAGTTTTAGAGCTAAAGATGCACTCCCAAAGACTCTAATCATCCCTTACACAAGGAGATGAGTGCATCTAAGGCCCTACTGGCTGCTGGAGTTCTTGGATGACAAAGGTGTGAGAAGATTCTTCAGATTGGAACACCAATTGAGTATCTCTAGCAATGAGACTCTTTTGAAAATGCAAGGAAAGCTAAATATCTCTGAATCTGATGAACTGGAATTCCACAGGCAGCTCCAAAATCAGATTGAGGAAAACAACAGAAAGCTTGGAAAGAGATCCAGACCTTCAAGAAACTAGACAAATCTGCTCAGGCTAGAGGAGCATCTTGAAAAATGACTGTGAGCAAAACTTTGTATTTTTATTAATTGAAGCACTTTTCAGTAACATCTACTTTCTCTTAAGGTTATATTTTTAGAGTGTTTTGTTATCATCAAGTATCTCTAAATTTATGGCTACAATTCCAGTAGACATAAATTGGGGGAGATTGTTGTGTATATATTGTGTACTTAATGATTTCATGAACAAAACACCTTAGTAGATTTTACCTAGTGAAATATTGTACACCCGACGGATAAGATTTATAGTCCCGACGGATGACTCATTACAGTCCCGACGGATGATGACTTATTATCCATCGAGTGAGTAGCTTATGTAACAGTAAGTCTGTAGCACATTTCTGCATTCACCATTGTTTAGATTATGTAAGTAGTATTCAAGTCATGTTGACTTTAACTAGATATGCAGAATAGGTTGATTAATTGTACATAGATGATGTCTTGTAATTCCGCGTAAATGAAATGAAGTCAAATGCTAGTTTGCTACCCGACGGATAACCTACAATGAAGTTGACGGATGATCAAATAGACAACCTGACGGATGATCAATAACTCGACGGATGATCATGAACCCGACAGATAAAGAATTCAAATATCTGTTGATAGTGACAATACAGTCACATGCGTCGAGTGGATGCAAATGGAATGTGGTAGCCAATTCAACTGGGTTTTCGAGAACAAAGAAGCATTGCCATTTCCATGCTATTATGAAGATATTCAAAGATGCTGGAATAGAGTAATGAAGTAGCATTGTAATAGATTAGATAGTTTTTTTTATTATCTTGTCTTATTACTTTGTAATCTTGGTGATATATAAACCAAGTAGTAGCAACTAAGACACTATCGATCTAAGCAAGAAAGCAGAGAAACATTTGTAAGCGGAATTCTTAGCATTTCTCTCTGTAGTCTTAGAAGTTCAATTGTTGTAAGCAGCTGTGAGCATTTCTGCACACAGGGTTCTCTCGATATATAATATATATCTCTGGTGGAATCATTCAAATCCACCAGAAAGTTTTTTAAGGACTCTTGTTTTTAATTACTTGTGTTTTGATTGAGTTAAGTTTTTATTCCGCATTGTGCTAATCAATACACTTATATTTATATTTGAGTTAGAACATTTTATTTCAAGAAAAAGTTTCAAGAATTCCATTCAACCCCCCCCCCCCTTCTGTAATTCTTGTCATATTGTCAAGGGACTAACACTTTGTCCCTCAGAGAGAATGGGATGAGTCGTAGCTTGATAGCATCTTCAGTCACATCATTGAACTTGAAAGTGTCAAAGATCTTGATGAAATCCCTGATGTGCATGTTGGGATCTTCAGTAGGAGAACCCCCAAACTGAACTGAGTTCTGTATCATCTGGATTGTGCTTGACTTGATCTTAAAAGTGTTAGCCCTGATGGCTGGTCTGATGATGCTAGACTGAATGTCATTAATCTTAGGCTTAGAATAGTCCATCAAAGCTTTCGGATTTTCTGCTTGATCACCCATAGCTACTACAAATGGCTCTTCAACTTTCTCTTCTTCTTCTACCTTCTTTTCTTCCTCAAAAACTTCCCTACGAACTACCACAAGTTTTTCTTCGGCTTTATCCAGTATTCTCTTACGAGTACGCGAACGCGTATGAATACACCCTCGCTAGAGTACCTGAAACCAGACAAGGAATAAATAAGTAACAATGTCCGAGTCAATGAACTTTAACGACCACTGATGGAAAGCACATAAACTATAAATTAACACTGCAGTCCCCTGCAGCGGCGCCAAAAACTTGTTAGTCGCTAAACACGGGCTAATAATACACGCAAGTATAAGAGTTCGCAAGTAGTATAGAATCTTTTCAAGTTCGTTCCCACATAGACTGTATTGGTTAACTATCTAATTTATGCACCTAAGCAATAATGTATGGTTATTATCCAATGCTAAGATGATAACAAATTGAGATTGTTTATAACTAAGAATTACGCTAACAATTATAACTACGAGAATAAGATTGACTGAATTAATATATATGACAAACATGGGATTCTAACTTCATTAAATATTACATTCAATAGCCTTATTATTCTTAACCTTATCATGCAATGGTGATGACACTAATCAGATAACACAAAACTGATAAACGTCAACTTTCATTGCACGAGTACCATCCTACCAGACATCCACAAAAGAGATAGAAGTTGAATAGGCACCAATTATATTGAGACCCTATATGTCTATAGAATTTGACAACATAACGGTTTAAGCACAAGTTTTCTATCTTGATTACATAGGGCAAGTAATATGGTTAAAATTACCTACGAATCATGCATAACAAATGCATGAACATATTCTAGCATGGCAAGTTCTAAATCCTTAAATTCACTTTCGCTTCATTAAGAATTAACACACTATCTTATAAGTTCGCGACACTCGTAAGACGAATACGTGCAACCAATAATAGGATATCATACAATCACCATATACTTAAACATCAAACAATTTAACTAAAGAAATCCATAAATAAATCCGCAAGAACCCCACGATAACGATTAGCCCATAATCGGACTCATCATCAACGTGGGTTCCGATGAAAACATGATATAACAAACGTAGTCTTTATACGAATAAATAAAACCAAGTACAAACAAGAGTATAGGTTCAGCAAAACAAGAAACAAGCATCCAAGTTACAACTCGAAAAAAAAGATTCACAAGAATAAACTAGATCATCTTCTCCTTTGTTGAATTGTGCTAAAGGTCTCTTGTCGTATTCTCCTTGCGCTCTGGTCCGTCTCTGACTTGATATCTATAAAAAATGACCTAATATTAATATATATAGCAGCCCTCAATAATCTGGAAGCCTTCCCTTTTAGAATTGTAGTAGAAACAGGATTCTGAAATTCGGCCTCGACGCGGGCGCGCTACATTTCTGGAACCCTGGCGCGACCGCGCGCAATCACAGCGCGGGTGCGCCGTCCTTCTGGGAAAAACTCAGATTTCTTCTTAAATCTTGTTGCTTCAAGCCGACTTTCCACGAGCTTTTATTCCAACACCACCTGGACACCAAATTAGCACCAAAACAATGTTAATTCACCTGATTACCTGAATAGTGCCTGAAATGCAAAAACACTAGAAACCACATTAAAACACATAACAACTTGAGTACAAATACACTAATTCAAAGTTTATTAGAGCATAATAAAGTGTCATGAATGCCACTCAACATCACCCTGTTATTTCAGCCGCTTGTTCTCGGGTTTTTCTTGTGCAAATATATACACAAATGTACACGTGTGTGTATGTATATATATTTACCTTTATGCTTCTAAAAATCTGCAGTGCTTGTATGATGAATCTGTTGCTAGCTGCCTTAAATATGTTCGAATTATTTTAAGGAAATTTGAATGAATTCTTTATGGTTATCCGAATCATTTAGTTATTGAAATTATTATTTTTATTTATTTTTGCAGGAAAAAAATTACTGATTAATCTTCGTAATGTAAATAAATATTATGCGGGAAACTAATATTTAATCGGTGAAATTTATTTGGAAACCCGAATCGTGTCGGGCACCAACAAATTTTACCGCCGTCGGCGATGAGGCTCGGTGAGCCGACAGTGGACTGGGATGTTTCGTTGATTCCTATAATTAGAAAACAATATTTAATATTTAATTCGTACAGTTATTTTCGAAATGTAAATAGTCGGATATAATATTTAAAGTAATAAATGGAATTGAGAATTTGCGTAGTCGGGCTGTGATTGATTAATTGTGATTGTGGTTTTGTGAGTTGTGATTTTTGGTTGTTGAGACGTCGATTATGTTTCGACAGGTAGCTCGATAAATAAAGGAGACGCTGCCTGATTTCCGGGAAATCAAACTACGGAAATACGGGAGCGTATCCGGTAATTATCGAGACGTCAATCGAATATATAAATATATATGTATTTTATGCGAAACTTGATTGTACGATGTGGTAATATATTTTGCCTAAACCAATAACCCTATTTTCTAAAGCGACAAGTATATGTTTTTTTCCGAAAATTGTTTTCGATTCAAGTTTTGAGTATGTGAACCATGATTGATGTATGTATTATAATAGTCCACATAAATACGAGTCGGGATTTGATATCGTATGGGTAGGATTGTTAGTGAGGATATGTCAAGCATACCTAGACATCTAACATAGAGTATTTCGACTCTGTAGGTTCTAGTCGGAAGGCCCGAGAGTTGGCGTTGGACTAAAGCTAGCCTAGTGATCAGTCGACAATCTTAGCAAGGTTCCAAGCGAAGGACCTGAGCGTTGAGGTCAGAACCAGGATAGTCTAATAGTTAGGCGTTAAAGCTAAGAGTCCAAATTGGTTCAAGATCAATCAGAAATAGTTATAAAGCTCTGCAAGGCAAGTACCCCTGACCATTCTTTTATGGTTCAGTATATGTGAATAGCTAATGTTTTAATCTCGTAATGGAACGGAAATGTTTTAAGTTATGTATCCCCTGTATTTTAAAATGTTGTTTAAATATTTTATTTGGGAAAAGTAACTTCTGAAAGTACCTATCTCTAAAATGTGATTAAAATGAAAGATAGTTTGAATAATGTGATGTGATAAAATTGTTTTGAAAATAGATAGTTAAAAGTGGATTTGAAAACTGGATAAAACGAATCATATATTGGATAATGTTGCGTAAGTGGCTAATTCGGTTGCACGCATTACATAACCGATTAGTCCAGCATAGTTAATCAGAGACCTAGCTAGTCTTTGTGGATCCGATTATTTTGTGTGAAAGCCCGATCAGCTTTCTTAGACATTTTGTGTGATAGTCCGACCAACTATCCTAGATAATTTGTGTGGAGGCCTGATCAGCCATCCCTAGATAACATCCAATACATATTTGATTGTGGTTTTGTGGTTCGAGTAAGGGAACAAGTGATTGAGGTTCCGGTAACAGAATAAGTGATTGAAGTTCCAGTAACGGAACAAATGGTTTTGTGGTCCCCATAATGGGACAGATGGTTTTGTGGTTCCTATAAGGGAACGGATGATTTGAAAATGGAAATAGCATGCTAAAATTGAACTCTGGTATTTATGCACAACCCACGACTGTTGATTTTGATTTACAAAGCATGCTAGTTTTGAATATCCAATTATACATGTTTTAATTATTTTCTAACAAGTTATGAATTTTGGTCCTATAACTGCTTTACTCTAAATCGTTTTACTTATTATTCATATAGTGGTATTCTGAGCAATTGATTGCTCACCCTTGTAGAATATTTTATATATATGTATTGCAGATGCTTAGAAGATTGGGGATTTTTAGAAAATTTTAAGAATATTTTCGTAATTTTAAGAATTTGTTTTATGCACACCTTGGTTCGATAAATTGCAAAATGCGGTACAGAATTAAGCTCTCTGGTGTTAACTTGTACACGTGTCTCATTTTTGTTAAGCAACAGATACGTGGCGGGTAATTGGCTGAGCAGAAGAGAGAAATTATATATATTAACTTGTACATGTGTCTCATTTTTGTTAAGCAACAGATACGTGGCAGGTAATTGGCTGAGCAGAAGAAAGAAATTATATATATAAAAAAACAAAAACAACATAACTTTGTCTCTATCTTTATTCCTTCATCTCTCTCCTTCGATTACTCTCATCCCCTCTGTTTCTCCGGTTTCCCCGCAATCACCGCCATTTTTTTCTGGTATTTCCCTGGTACCGTCGTCGACCTTGTTTCTTCTTTCCGGTAAGCCTGAGCCACCGTTCTATTTCCGGCGATTCGCCACCTGTCACCTGTTAGTCGCTAAACACGCGCTAATAATACATGCAAGTATACGAGTTCGCAAGTAGTATAGAATCTTTTCTAGTTCGTTCCCACAGAGACTGTATTGGTTAACTATCTAATTTATTCACCTAAGGAACAATGTATGGTTATTATCCAATGCTAAGATGATAACAAATTGAGATTGTTTATAACTAAGAATTACGCTAACAATTATAATTACGAGAATAAGATTTACTGAATTAATGTATATGACAGACACGGGATTCTAACTTCATTAAATACTTCATTCAATACCCTTATTATTATTAACCTTAGCATGCAATGGTGATGACACTAATCAGATAACACGAAACTGATAAACGTCAACTTTCGTTGCACGAGTACCATCCTACCAGACATCCACAAAAGAGATAGAAGCTGAATAGGCACATATTATATTGAGACCCTATATGTCTATAGAATTTGACACCATAACGGTTTAAGCACAAGTTATATATCATGATTACATAGGGCAAGTAAGATGGTTAAAGTTACCTACGAATCAGGCATGACAAATACATGAACATATGTTAGCATGGCAAGCTCCAAATCCTTAAATTCATTTTCGCTTCATTAAGAATTAACACACTATCTTATAAGTTTGTGACGCTCATAAGACGAATACGCGCAACCAATACTAGGATATTGTACAATCACCATATACTAAAGCATCAAACAATTTAACTAAAGAAATCCATAAATAAATCTGCTAGAACCCCACGATAACGATTAGCCCATAATCGGACTCATCATCAACGTGGGTTCCGATGAAAACATGATATAACAAACGTAGTCTTTATACGAATAAATAAAACCAAGTACAAACAAGAGTATAGGTTCAGCAAAACAAGAAACAAGCATCCAAGTTACAACTCAAAACAAAGATTCACAAGAATAAACTAGATCATCTTCACCTTTGTAGAATTGTGCTAAAGGTCTCTTGTCATCTTCTCCTTGTGCTCTGTCCATCTCTGACTTGATATCTATAAAAAAGACCTAATATTAATATATATAGCAACCCTCAACAATCTAGAAGCCTTCCCTTTTAGAATTATAGTAGAAATAGGATTCTGAAATTCGGCTAACGCGCGGCGCGCTGCATTTCTGGAACCCCGGCACGACCGCGCGCTATCACAGCGCGGGCGCACCGTCCTTCTGGGAAAAACTCAGATTTCTTCTTAAATCTTGCTGCTTCGAGCCGGATTTCCACGAGCTTTTATTCCAACACCACCTGGACACCAAATTAGCACCAAAACAATACTAATTCACCTGATTACCCGAATAATGCCTGAAATGCAAAAACACTAGAAAATACATTGAAACACATAACAACTTGAGTACAAATACACTAATTCAAAGTTTATTAGAGCATAATAAAGTGTCATGAATGCCACTCAACATCACCCTGTTGTTTCAGCCGCTTGTTCCCGGGTTTTTCTTGTACAAATATATACACAAACGTACACGTGTGTGTATGTATGTATATTTACCTTTATGCTTCTGAAAATCTGCAGTGCTTGTGTGATAAATCTGTTGCTAGCTGCCTTGAATTTGTTCGAATTGTTTTAAGGAAATTCGAATGAATTCTTTATGGTTATCCGAATCATTTGGTTATTGAAATTATATTTTTTATTTATTTTTGCAGGAAAAAATTATTAATTAATCTTCGTAATGTAAATAAATATTATGCGGGAAACTAATATTTAATCGGTGAAATTTATTTGGAAACCCGCCACGTGTCGGGCACCAATAAATTTTACCGCCGTCGGCGATGAGCCTTGCCGAGCCGACGGTGGACTGTGATGTTTCGCTGAGTCCTATAATTAGAAAAAAATATTTAATATCTAATTCGTACAGTAATTTTCGAAATGTAAATAGTCGGATATAATGTTTAAGGTCATAAATGGAATTGAGAATTTGCGTAGTCGGGCTGTGATTGATTAATTGTGATTGTGGGTTTGTGAGTTGTGATTGTTGGTCATTGAGACGTCGATTATATTTCGACGGGTAGCTCGATAAACAATGGAGACGTTGCCTGATTTCCGGGAAATCAAACTACAGAAATACAGGAGCGTATCCGGTAATTATCGAGACGTCGAGCGAATATATAAACATATATGTATTTTATACGAAACTTGATGGTACAATGTGGTAATATATTTTTCCTAAACCAATAGCCCTATTTTCTAAAGTGACAAGTATATGTGTTTTTTTGAAAATGGTTTTCGAGTCAAGTTTTGAGTATGTGATGTGGCGCCCTCCAAACCCGGGTCAGAAGTTTGGGGTCCACACACACACCTTAATTATAACCTGCTTATAACAATAATAAAGATAATAATAATATATGCAGTGACCCTACTTACCAACCACCACGGACCGCAACAGGTTAAAGTATGCACACAAGCCAAACACACTAATATATTATAAACCGTTCAAATCCCATCTATTTCAAACTTAAACTGAGTATTAAACATTATTACAAACTTTTACAAACTTAAATTATCCCAAAAGAAGCCTACTAGCTCAGCTTTCTCAACCTGAACCCCTAGCACTCGTGCTGGACTGGGGATCCTTGCTACCAACTGGATCCTTTTTAACTGGAAAGAATATAAACAACATCGCACAAATGAGCTAACTAGCTCAGCAAGTCACAATGACAGAACTGAGAATAATGATCATCAGGTGAATATGATTATGATATCAAGTGAACATTGGATTATGATTTAGAATTGGATATTATACTTTTAATTTAAAAACCAAGGTTAGGCTGCTAATCAGTCACGCACTAACCCCGAGCAAGGCACACATCATTGCTCTAACTACTGGATCCAAGGCACACATTGGCCTAACTTGACCATTATATGGCCTGACCACGAATCTGGTCCACAATTTTATAAAAACAATCCAATTCTAACATAATAACAGAATATGCAATAATAAACAATAACCGAAATCATTAACAACAATAAATGTTTAACAATGAAAGGGTTTCAATCCTTGTAAGAATCAATAAGGCAATTTAAAAGCTTGGATGCTGGGTAATGAAAGAATTGGATAACAAAGGAATCAACATTTCAGGGTTTCAAAGATTTAGGCTTTCAAAGCATAGGATACAATGATTGAATGTACAAGTAATTCAGTTCAGTGTTTGGGATTTTGTTTTCATGTATTTGTGGAATAATATCGTATACTTGAGATTTATGTTTAGGTATACAACAATCAATGGTCTAGAAAGAATAAGGTTTATGGCTCAAGAACAATAACTGGAATCAAAGTTTAGGATTCAGTGCTTCAAAGCACTTGCAATATCAATCTGACTATCAAATACTACAATATCTCAAGAAAGTTCAGAACACTTGCCTAATATTAGCTTACTACACTGCACTCGTTTCCAATCACAAGCATCTTACTCCTCAACTATCTGTTTCCCTTTCCTACGTCTTGCCTCTTCTGCTCATATATCATAAGCCTCTATCAATAATTTACTCATGGAATTCTATTCAACACATACTTCTATCTACCGTTCGTTTTACCCAAATCCGATTAACGGATGGAAAGTTATGCAATAATCAAGTAAACACCGAATATATAGACCGATAGTCAATTAACAAGTCACATATAGCACATAATACAACACGTAATCAATGATATATTATTTATAAAGAAGTCTCGGGTCATAAATAGGCTTTCTGGTATTTAAAATGATTTTTAAAACATTTTTCGGAATTAAAACGGGTCGTTGGATCAATTTTGGGTTAATAAACAGGGTTCGGTTGGCCAATTCTGGCTCCGAAATAATTTTAGAATAATTATCGAGCCTTGGAAATAATTTAGAATAATATTTTAAAGCTCGAAACTATTTTTCAGAATTTCTAAATCATTTTTAAATAATTAAATCTAATTAAATAATTAATTAAAATCAATTAATAATTAATTAAATTAATTAATCAATTAATTTTCAAATTAATTGACCAATTAATCAATTAGAAATTAACTGAAATTAATTAACTAATTAATTTAAATTTATTTGTGAATTAAAAGTAATTTTCAGAATTAAAATAATAATTTTTAGAATTTTCAGAAATTAAAAACGAATTTTTATAATAAAACTAAATAGGAAATATGATTTTTAAACATTTTTAAAACATAAATCCAATTTTTGCAAAGTCTGGAAACTACAGGGACCAAACTGCATCGTTTTCAAAACTGCAGGGACCAAACTGCAATTTTGCAGTCCAGTCGCCGGAAAAAGTCGGGGATGGCCGGAAAAAACGTTCCCGGCGTCCTCACCCCACCAACACCTCCAGATCACATCTACAGGTTACCAGGAACACAACCATGCAATCAATTCATCCTAACAATCCCTGAGTTGGCCGGAATTTGGCCGTGAAATTTTCCAGTTTCCGGCGAACATCGGAAAACTTCAAAACACAACTCCCTTCTCTACAAACCTCGTTGGTTCATGAAACTTATACGACTAGATTGCAAATTTCACAGAGAACACAACCCACTATAACACAACATCAATCTATCATAGAATAAGAAACCCCCAAATTTCAATTAAAAACATTCATACGGGTTATAAACCCTAATTTTAAAATTCGAAAATCAAACTCAAATTTGAACATGTTATTGAACTCCAAATCAGACGTATGATATATGAAAATCATCAGGAAAACAAGCTCTACAACATGCAATCATCTAATCATACAAACAATCATCCGAACAAAAATTCATATTTTTAATAAAATAAATTCGAAAATAAATAAACTTTTAGAAAAATAACCTTGATTTCTGTAGGTGTATGGATTACAGAATCTGGTAGAGCTCTTCAAGACCTTCAGATTGGTTATTCGAGCTTTCCAAACTGAATTCAATAACACCTCCAAATGCTTGTTTGATTCTTAGAACAGTTTTAGGAAATTAGGGTTTTTCTCTAAAAATTATATAATTATCTGTCTGCAAATGATTTTGATACGAAATAAAATACAGAAAAAGGCTATTTATAATTACGGAAAATTAGTATCCTGTTGCATCATTCCGGATATAAAACGGTACGTTTATTTGTAAAACTGATCCAAAAGGTATCGGTTTTCGGGATAATTATCCAAATCAGTACAATTTGTACTGCGGTCTTGGTCTCAGCGCTTGGTTACACGTATTACGAAGTGATAATTGTAATAGTTTAATAAAAAGCTCCCGTTTATCGAAAATACGGGTTTTATTGATTTACCGAAATGAATATTGTATCGAAAATGTTGCGCCGGGACCCGCACAGGACAAACCGTACGCCGGATCGAAAAAGTCGAAGCATGGAAAATGCTCGGAATATTACAATTAGGTTAGGAAGGAGTTCTCAAAAGAGTTTCGGGTTCCAAAAACGTAACAACGGTTGACGTCGGTTGGTTCCCATTTTTATAAAATAGATTTTAATTACCCGGAAAAAGATTTTAGAAATTTCAGATGATTCTTATAAATCCATAAACCAACATAAAAATAATTAGGAAGATATGACAATTATCTATATTTTATTTTGGACATATAAAAATTAAAATACTCAATTAATATTATTTTTAATATTCAAGTACATATAACACTTAACAATTAGCTCACAGAAGATACTGAACACACATAATGATTATATAATAGCAAAATAATTATACGATATATACCGGGTATTACATCCTTCCCCCCTTAAAAGGATTCTGTCCTCAGAATCTCCTAAGAAAACAAATGAGGGTACTTTTCTCTCATATCACTTTCTAACTCCCAGGTTGACTCTTCAACCTTTGGGTTTCTCCATAATACTCTTACTAACTTTACCACTTTATTTCTCAATACTTTCTCTCTCTCTTCTAGAACTTCTACCGGGCTCTCTACATATGATAAATCTACTTGAAGTTCTATTGGCTCATATTCTATTTCATGCCTGGAGTCTGGATTATATTTCTTAAGCATTGATATGTGAAAAACATTGTGAATGTGCTCCATGTGCGGAGGTAACGCCAACTCGTAAGCTACTTTGCCAATACGCTTTAGGATTTCAAAAGGTCCGACATATCTTGGGTTTAGCTTCCCTTTCTTCCCAAACCTCGTTAGTCCTTTCCACGGTGATACTTTCAATAATACCAAGCTTTCTTCTTCAAATTCCATATCTTTTCTTGACTGGTCTGCATATTTCCTCTGACGATCTTGTGCGGCTATTAATCTTTTCTGGATAATTTCAACAACTTCCTTTGTCTGCTGCACCAATTCGGGTCCGAGTATTTTGCATTCTCCTACTTCGTCCCAATATACTGGAGATCTATATTTGCGTCCATAAAGGGCTTCATAAGGTGGCATCCCAATGCTGGCGTGATAACTGTTGTTATAGGCAAACTCTACCAGGGGTAAATGCTCGTCCCAACTTCCTTTGAAATCAATAGCACAAACACGTAGCATGTCCTCGATTGTCTGGATCGTTCTTTCACTTTGGCCATCCGTTTGGGGGTGATAGGCCGTACTCATATTCAATCTTGTTCCCAAACATTCTTGAAAACTCTTCCAAAATCTTGAATTAAATCTTGGATCTCGATCAGATACAATAGACACTGGAACTCCATGACGAACTACGATATCTTTCAAGTACATATGAACTAACTTGTCGAGCGAAAATCATTCATTTATAGGCAGAAACTGAGCTGATTTGGTAAGTCTATCTACTATAACCCAAATGGCATCATGATTAGCTCTTGTCCTTGGTAATCCAACTATGAAATCCATGGTAATATGTTCCCACTTCCACTCTGGAATCTCCAATGGCTGTAGCAATCCGCTTGGTCTCTGATGCTCTGCTTTAACTCTCTGACAGGTATAGTATTTGTTAACCCATTCCGCAATTTCCCTCTTCATATCTGGCCACCAATAATTCTTCTTTAAATCTCTGTACATTTTGGTACTCCCTGGATGGATGGAATATCTTGAACTATGTGCCTCTTGTAAAATTTCATTTTTCAACTCCGTTACTGGTGGAATCCAAATTCTTGAAGAAAACCTAAGAATACCTTGATCATCTTGTTGCGTGCATAATTCCTCACCTACCAAACTATTTATATCTTGATCCATTACCTCTTTCTGGCATTTCTTTATTTTCTCCAATAACTCCGGTTGGAAAATCATACTATACACTTTTGCTTCCTCAGGCTTGTAAATTCTAATCTCCAATTCCAATTTTTGAAATTCTTTATATATCTCTTCAGGTACGGATAACACATTTAACCTTTCCTTCCGACTTAACGCATCTGCTACGACGTTCGCCTTACCGGGATGATAATTAATCGAGCAATCATAATCCTTGATCAATTCTAACCATCTCCTTTGTCTCATATTAAGTTCCTTCTGGGTAAATATATATTTCAAACTTTTGTGATCCGTGAAAATCTCACACTTTTCTCCATACAAATAATGTCTCCAAATCTTCAAAGCGAAAACTATAGCTGCTAACTCTAAATCATGAGTAGGGTACTTCTATTCGTGTGGTTTCAATTGCCTTGACGCATACACAATCACCTTATCATGCTGCATAAGAACACATCCTAATCCTTTATAAGAAGCATCGCTATAAATTACGAAATTCCCTTGATCGTCTGGAAGTGACAAAACAGGTGCCGTGATTAATCTCCGCTTCAATTCCTGAAAACTTTCTTCGCACTTGTCATTCCATATAAACTTTTCATTCTTTCGTGTAAGCTTTGTCAATTGTGTTGCAATTCTTGAAAAATTCTGAACGAATCGTCGATAATATCCTGCCAATCCCAAGAAACTTCTTACCTCAGTGGGTGTTCTCGGTCTTTCCCAATTCGTAATTGCCTCGATCTTTGCCGGGTCCACTTTGATCCCTTCATTACTGACTATGTGTCCTAAGAACTGAACTTCCTGTAGCCAAAACTCACACTTCGACAATTTAGCATAGAACTTCTTTTTCCTTAAAATCTCCAAAGTTGTCCTTAAATGTTCCGCATGATCCTCCTCCGTCTCTGAATAGATCAAAATATCGTCTACAAATACTATAACGAACTTGTCCAAATATTCCTTGAAAATTCTGTTCATCAGGTCCATAAACGCTGCTGGGGCGTTGGTCAATCCAAAAGACATTACTAGGAATTCATAATGTCCATACCTTGTTCTGAAAGTTGTCTTTGGTATATCTTCTGGTTTGATTTTCAGTTGATGATATCCCGATCTTAAATCAATTTTGGAGAAATACTTGGCTCCCTTCAATTGGTCAAACAAATCATCAATTCTGGGTAACGGATACTTATTCTTGATTGTCAACTTGTTGAGCTCCCTATAGTCGATGCACAGTCTCATGCTTCCATCCTTCTTCTTGACAAATAATACCGGTGCACCCCACGGGGATACGCTGGGTCTGATTACTCCTTTTTCTAACAGCTCTTGTAATTGCTTTGCTAACTCTTTCATCTCAACGGGCGCCATTCTATACGGGGCCTTAGATACTGGTTCGGTTCCAGGTGCTAAGTCGATTGCAAATTCAATTTCTCTACCTGGAGAAAGTCCTGGTAACTCATCGGGAAACACGTCTGGAAATTCCTTCACAACTGGAATATCTTCAAGTTTTGCTGGCTCTTGACTACTGTCGATCACATATGCTACGAAATGCTCACATCCTTGTCATAGTAACTTCTTGGCTTGAATCATCGTTAAGAACTTCTTTACCTGCTTCTGTCCCTTGAACGTTACTATTCTTTCGTCCGGCGTTTTCACCATTACTTTCTTATTTCGACAATCTATCTGAGCATCATGCTTAGATAACCAATCCATTCCTAATATAACAGTCAAATTCTCCTAACTTAAACGGTATCAAATCTACACAAAATTTACTACCAGAAATCTCAATCTCACAATTCCCACAAACTTGGTTAACAGTTACACGTTCTTGATTTGCTAATTCCACAGTCATTATTTTATTTAAATACCCAACTGGACAATTTAACTTACTAACAAAATCTTGTGAAATAAACGATTGAGTTGGTCCCGAATCTATTAACACTTTAGCACATAAAGAATTCACATTAAGCGTACCTGCCACGACATCCATATCCTGGATCGCATCCTTCACCGACATGTCAAAAACTCTAGCCCTCGGAGTCTCATTCACTGTTGGGGTAGATCCCATAATCCTCAATGCATTACTGACTGGGGCTGGTGTCTTGCAATCCCTGACCATATGTCCTGGCTTTCCACATTTGAAGCATGTAAATCCAATGGCTGGAACCTTCACTGCTGGATTCCGGATAGGCTGATCCTTATTTGCTGGCTCTCTTGCTGGCTGATTTCGGCACTCCCTCGAGTATTGCCCTTTCTGGTTGCATTTAAAACATACTACATTCAACTTGTTACAAACTCCTCCATGCTTCTTTCCACATACTTGACAATCTGGAAAAGTTAATCTCAACTGATTCGGCTGATTCACATTAGCTGGACGATTATCCTGGCCTCCGTCTCCTGCATTTTGTCTCCTGAAATTAAAATTTCTCCCTGGCTGAAATTTGCCCTTCTTAAAATTTGGAAACTTCCCTGTTTGTGACTGACCCTCACTTCCCTCAACTTTCCTTTTCTTTTCTTGCTTTCCTTTTCTTTCTAGAACATCTCACTCTCTGTCTCTGCGATCATAGCTTTCTGTACGACCCCGACATAGGTATCCAATTCAAAAATAGCTACCTTCCCTTTGATCCATGGCTTCAAGCCTTGCTGGAATCTCTTAGCTTTCTTTCTATCATTATCAACATACGACGGCACGTACCTTGACAATTTCTCAAACTTCCCCTCATAATCTGTTACCGACATGTTCCCTTGCTTTAATTCTAAAAACTTCAGCTCCATTTGATCCTGAACAAACTGAGGAAAATACTTTTCTAAAAACAATTCCTTAAACCTTTCCCATATAATAACATCTGTGCTTTCCAATATCTTAACCATCTCCCACCAATAGGTGGCCTCATTCTTCAGATAGTAACTTGCAAATTCAACCTTCTGCTCCTCTTTCACTTTTACCAAGGAAAATGCCTTCTCTATTTCCTTTAACCACACATTTGCTTCAATTGGCTCTAAGGAACCCTTGAATTCTGGTAGGTTTACTGCCTGAAAAGTTTTGAAAGTTACCTGGGGATTGGTCTGTCTCTGCTGTTGTTGTGCCAGGTGAACTATTTGTTGGGCCAAGATTTGAAGAATCTGGGCTATTGCTGGGTCCATGGGTCCTGGGTTCACATTCTGGTTTATATCATCTTGGTTGTTATTGTTATTGTTGGTTTCTTCATTCTGGGTGTTGGTGCGGGTATTTCTTCTGGGAGGCATTTTCTGTAAAGAATCAAAAATTTTATTTAGCTTTTGAATCAAATCTTTGTATAAAAGAAAGGTTTTATAAAACAGGAATATCTCTTTTTGAAAACAGTTGTAACTAAGTAAATTGCATGCTTCTTTACAGAATATAAACAGGTATGGAAAACAGGGTGCATGGTATCACAGGGTACATGGTATCACAGGTTATACTGGTGCAATAAATAAGGTAAAGTAAAATAGGTGCGATAAAGTAAATGACAGTGTTGGAAAGGAAAAAGGTACTGATATATATAGATCAAAAGTTTTAGGTAGTACAAGCGTAAGGACGCTTGGAAAGTAAAAGCAAAAAGGGTACAATAACCTACTCACTAGTCAACATCGCTAGTCTATAAATACAACTCAAAAGTCTACTGATACACACTACACACTACTGTACATACTACATAATCATAACAACACTGCTCAGCATCTCCATCTCAGAATCTCTAACTCAGCTCCAAGGAAACTCTGGTCCTGCCAGCCTCTCAAAATCCTCCATCACCTCAGTAGCCCAGCAGTGCATCAGGGCCTCTGTCAGGTAGTGTAGCTCCATGTAACCTAGCCTCAAGAACCCTCCGTGTCACATGAATCTCCTCTCGAAGCTCCCTCACACCACGATCAACATCTGTAGTTCTGATGATATGCTGTAACTCTCTAATCTGAGCAAACAAGGAATCACGCTCCAATAGAAGAGCCTCATACCAGTAATAAGGAACTGGGGGCAATGTAGACTGGAATGGGGCACTTGCTACTGAATGCCCAGTGGAATCTGAATCAGCTGGTGGGGGTCCTCTGACAGGTGGCCTCATGCCTGGAGGTGGAATGGCCTGCAATGGTACGGGCTACAACACCGGTGGAGGTAGAATAGCCAATGCTGGTGGAATAACAGGACGTAGATCCGATGCTGGTGCTCCAACTGAAGGCTCTGAGTGATCAGCTGATACGGGAATAAAAGAGTCGGCCATCTCTGCTATCTGAAATCATATCGTAATATAAGAATCTCGTACCATGATGTAAACTATACTAATACCGGTTATACCATAACACTTAACCTCTCGACGTTCTATCATCCTATACCTTACTTCTAATCCTATCCCTCTACCCATTCCCGTCAACCTAGGCTTGTGTCAGTGACTTATAACCTGTAGCTCTGATACCAAACCTGTGGCGCCCTCCAAACCCGGGTCAGAAGTTTGGGGTCCAAACACACACCTTAATTATAACCTGCTTATAACAATAATAAAGATAATAATAATATATGCAGTGACCCTACTTACCAACCACCACGGACCGCAACAGGTTAAAGTATGCACACAAGCCAAACACACTAATATATTACAAACCGTTCAAATCCCATCTATTTCAAACTCAAACTGAGTATTAAACATTATTACAAACTTTTACAAACTTAAATTATCCCAAAAGAAGCCTACTAGCTCAGCTTTCTCAACCTGAACCCCTAGCACTCGCGCTGGACTAGGGATCCTTGCTACCAACTGGTTCCTTTTTAACTGGAAAGAATATAAACAACATCGCACAAATGAGCTAACTAGCTCAGCAAGTCACAATGACAGAATTGAGAATAATGATCATCAGGTGAATATGATTATGATATCAAGTGAACATTGGATTATGATTTAGAATTGGATATTATACCTTTAATTTAAAAACAAAGGTTAGGCTGCTGATCAGTCACGCACTAACCCCGAGCAAGGAACACAGCATTGCTCTAACTACTGGATCCAAGGCACACATTGGCCTAACTTGACTATTATATGGTCTGACCACGAATCTGGTCCACAATTTTATAAAAACAATCCAATTCTAACATAATAACAGAATATGCAATAATAAACAATAACCGAAATTATTAACAACAATAAATGTTTAACAATGAAAGGGTTTCAATCCTTGTAAGAATCAATAAGGCAATTTAAAAGCTTGGATGCTGGGTAATGAAAGAATTGGATAATAAAGGAATCAAATTTCAGGGTTTCAAAGATTTAGGCTTTCAAAGCATAGGATACAATGATTGAATGTACAAGTAATTCAGTTCAGTGTTTGGGATTTTGTTTTCATGTATTTGTGGAATAATATCGTATACTTGAGATTTGTGTTTAGGTATACAACAATCAATGGTCTAGAAAGAATAAGGTTTATGGCTCAAGAACAATAACTGGAATCAGAGTTTAGGATTCAGTGCTTCAAAGCACTTGCAATATCAATCTGACTATCAAATACTACAATATCTCAAGAAAGTTCAGAACACTTGCCTGATATTAGCTTACTACACTGCACTCGTTTCCAATCACAAGTGTCTTACTCCTCAACTATCTGTTTCCCTTTCCTACGTCTTGCCTCTTCTGCTCATATATCATAAGCATCTATCAATAATTTACTCATGGAATTCTATTCAACACATACTTCTATCTACCCTTCGTTTTACCCAAATTCGATTAACGGATGGAAAGTTATGCAATAATCAAGTAAATACCGAATATATAGACCGATAGTCAATTAACAAGTCACATATAGCACATAATACATCACGTAATCAATGATATATTATTTATAAAGAAGTCTCGGGTCATAAATAGGCTTTCTGGTATTTAAAATGATTTTTAAAACATTTTTCGGAATTAAAACGGGTCGTTGGATCAATTTTGGGTTAATAAACAGGGTTCGGTTGGCCAATTCTGGCTCCGAAATAATTTTAGAATAATTATCGAGCCTTGGAAATAATTTAGAATAATATTTTAAAGCTCGAAACTATTTTTCAGAATTTCTAAATCATTTTTAAATAATTAAATCTAAATAAATAATTAATTAAAATCAATTAATAATTAATTAAATTAATTAATCAATTAATTTTCAAATTAATTGACCAATTAATCAATTAGAAATTAACTGAAATTAATTAACTAATTAATTTAAATTTATTTGTGAATTAAAAGTAATTTTCAGAATTAAAATAATAATTTTTAGAATTTTCAGAAATTAAAAACGAATTTTTATAATAAAACTAAATAGGAAATATGATTTTTAAATATTTTTAAAACAGAAATCCAATTTTTGCAAAGTCTGGAAACTACAGGGACCAAACTGCATCATTTTTAAAACTGCAGGGACCAAACTGCAATTTTGCAGTCTAGTCGCCGGAAAAAGTCGGGGATGGCCGGAGAACACGTTCCCGGCGTCCTCACCCCACCAACACCTCCAGATCACATCTACAGGTTACCAGGAACACAACCATGCAATCAATTCATCCTAACAATCCCTGAGTTGGCCGGAATTTGGCCGTGAAATTTTCCAGTTTCCGGCGAACATCGGAAAACTTCAAAACACAACTCCCTTCTCTACAGACCTCGTTGGTTCATGAAACTTATACGACTAGATTGTAAATTTCACAGAGAACACAACCCACTATAACACAACATCAATCTATCGCAGAATAAGAAACCCCCAAATTTCAATTAAAAACATTCATACGGGTTATAAACCCTAATTTTAAAATTCGAAAATCAAACTCAAATTTGAACATGTTATTGAACTCCAAATCAGACGTATGACATATGAAAATCATCAGGAAAACAAGTTCTACAACATGCAATCATCAAATCATACAAACAATCATCCGAATAAAAATTCATATTTTTAATAAAATAAATTCGAAAATAAATAAATTTTTAGAAAAATAACCTTGATTTCTACAGGTGTATGGATTACAGAATCTGGTAGAGCTCTTCAAGACCTTTAGATTGGTTACTCGAGCTTTCCAAACTGAATTCAATAACACCTTCAAATGCTTGTTTGATTCTTAGAACAGTTTTAGGAAATTAGGGTTTTTCTCTGAAAATTATATAATTATCTGTCTGCAAATGATTTTGATACGAAATAAAATACGGAAAAAGGCTATTTATAATTACGGAAAATTAGTATCCCGTTGGATCATTCCGGATATAAAACGGTACGTTTATTTGTAAAAACTAATCCAAACGGTATCGGTTTTCGGGATAATTATCCAAATCAGTACAATTTGTACTGCGGTCTTGGTCTCAGCGCCTGGTTACACGTATTACGAAGTGATAATTGTAATAGTTTAATAAAAAGCTCTCGTTTATCGAAAATACGGGTTTTATTGATTTACCGAAATGAATATTGTATCGAAAATGTTGCGCCGGGACCCGCGCAGGACAAACCGTACGCCGGATCGAAAAAGTCGAAACATGGAAAATGCTCGGAATATTACAATTAGGTTAGGAAGGAGTTCTAAAAAGAGTTTCGTGTTCCAAAAACGTAACAACGGTTGAAGTCGGTTGGTTCCCGTTTTTATAAAATAGATTTTAATTACCCGGAAATTTTTTTTAGAAATTTCAGATGATTCTTATAAATCCATAAAACAACATAAAAATAATTAGGAAGATATGACTATTATCTTTATTTTATTTTGGACATATAAATATTAAAATACTCAATTAATATTATTTTTGAATATTCAAGTACAGATAACACTTAACAATTAGCTCACAGAATAGATACTGAACACACATAATGATTATATAATAGCAAAATAATTACACGATATATCCCGGGTATTACATGTGAACCCTGATTGTTATATGTATTATAATAGTACACATAAGTACGAGTCGGGATTTGATATCGTATGGGTAGGTTTGTTAGTGAGGATATGTCAAGCATACCTAGACATCTAACATAGAGTATTTCGACTCTGTAGGTTCTAGTCGGAAGGCTCGAGGGTTGGCGTTGGACTAAAGCTAGCCTAGTGATCCGACGACAAGCTTATCAAGGTTCCAAGCGAAGGACCTGAGTGTTGAGGTCATATCCAGGATAGTCTAATAGTTAGGCATTAAAGCTAGGCGTCCAAATTGGTTCAAGGTCAATCAGAAATAGTTATAAAGCTCTGCAAGGCAAGTACTCCTGACCATTCTTTTATGGTTCAGTATATGTGAATAGATAATGTTTTAATCTCGTAATGGAACAGAAACATTTTCAGTTACGTATTACCTATATTTTAAAATGTTGTTTAAATGTGTTTTTTTGGGGAATAGTAACTTTTGAGAGTACCTATCTCTAAAATGTGATTAAAATGAAAGGAAGTTTGAATAATGTGATGTAATAAAAAATTTTGAAAAGAGATAGGTAAAAGTGGATTTGAAAACTGGATAAAACGAATCAGATATTAGATAATGTTGCGTAAGTGGCTAATTCGGTTGCGCGCATTACATAACCGATTAGTCCAGCATAGTTAATCAGAGACCTAGCTAGTCTTTGCGAATCCAATTATTTTGTATGAAAGCCCGATCAACTTTCCTAGACATTTGGTGTGATAGCCCGGCCAACTATCCTAGATAATTTGTGTGGAGGCCTGATCAGCCGTCCCTAGATCCCATCCAATACATATTTTATTGTGGTTTTATAGTTCCAGTAAGGGAACAAGTGATTGAGGTTCCAGTAACGGAATAAGTGATTGAGGTTCCAGTAACGAAACAAATGGTTTTGTGGTCCCCGTAACTAGACATATGGTTTTGTGGTTCCAGTAACAGAATAAGTGTAAGGGAACGAATGATTTGAAAATGGAAATAGCTTGATAAAATTAAACTCTGGTATTTATGCACAGCACACGACTGTTGATTTTAATTTACAGAGCATGCTAGTTTTGAATATCCAGTTATACATATTTTAATTATATTCTAACAAGTTATAAATTCTGGTCTTATAACTGCTTTACTCTAAATCGTTTTACTTGTTATTCATATAGTGGTACTGCTGAGCAATTGATTGCTCACCCTTGCATAATATTTTGTATATATGTATTGCAGATGCTTAGAAGATTCTTTCGTCATAGTCAGGGCAGAGTTCCAGTTCCATCTGTACCAGGATCCTCTGAGGTAGTTGTGTTGGACCAAGGATGGTCTTGTTGTGCATATGTTGTGTACTTGATGATTTCATAAACAAAACATATAAGTAGATTTTACTTAGTGAAATTATGTAGCTCTCGACGGATAAGAATTATAGTCCCGACGGATAACTCATTTTAGTCCCGACGGATGATTAACTTATTATCCATCGAGTGAGTAGCTTATGTAATAATAAGTTTGTAGCACAGTTATGTATGCACCTTTGTATAGAATTTGTAGTAGCATATAAGTCATGTTGACTTTAACTAGATATGCAGAATAGGTTGATTAATTGTACATAAATGATATCTTGTAATTCTGCATAAGTGATATAGAGTCAAGTGCCAAAATAGCTACCGACGGATGATTAACAAAGCCATCGACGGATGATCAAATGACTATCAACGGATGTTTAATATAACAGTCGACGGATGATCAATTAAATCATCAACGGATGTTCTGAAAGTCGACGGATGATCATATGAAGAATTCAAACAGCAGTTGAACAGTGAAAGCTGACACACAGCCGTCGAGATGTATACAAACACACTGTGGAAGTCCATTAACTGGGTAATAGAGGACGAAAAGCAGCAAAGCTTAAGACTGTTAGATTTTATATTTGTTCAGTCTTTTTGACTTTGTAATCTTGGTATTATATAAACCAAAAGAGTAGCAAATAGAAAAATAACTGAGATAGCTGAGAAACACAAAAACAGAGAAATCTTTGTAAGCAGAATCATTAGCATTTCCTGTATTCTCAGTAGTTCCATTTGTAAGCAGCTGTGAGCATTTCTGCACACAGAGTCCTCTCGATATATTATATATATCTCTGGTGGAATTGTTTAAATCCACCAGAAAGTTTTTAAAGACTCTTGTTTTTAATTACTTATGTTTTGATTCAATTAAGTTTACATTCCGCATTGTGCTAATCAAAACAAATATATCTATAATCGAGTTGAACATTTTTATTTCAAGAAAAAGGTTCAAGAATTCCATTCAACCCCCCTTCTGTAGTTCTTGCTATATTGTTAAGGGACTAACAATTGGTATCAGAGCAAGCTCTTAATCTACAAAGAGTTTAAAGATCAAAATAATTCAGCAAGATGAACAAGAAAGATGTTGGAGTCAAGATTCTTTTTCTTGATAAAGATAATTACCATCATTGGAAGGTAAAGATGCATCTTCATATGCTTTCTCAAGATGAGGCCTATGTGGACTGCATAGAAAGAGGCCCTCATGTTCCAATGAGAGCTACAATTGGAAACGAGCCATCTGTTCCAAAGCCAAGGCATGAATGGTCTGATCCTGACATTGAACAAGTCAGGAAAGATAAAAAGGCCATGAACATTCTGTTCAATGGTGTTGATGCAGACATGTTTGATAACATCATCAACTGCAAAACTGCCAAGGAAGTTTGGGACACAATACAGATAATTTGTGATGGCACTGAGCAAGTAAGAGAAAATAAAATGCAGCTCCTGATTCAGCAATATGAGCATTTTCACAATGAAGAAAGTGAGTCACTCACTGACATTTTTAGTAGATTCCAAAAACTACTAAATGCTCTTAAGTTGCATGGAAGAGTCTATCAGACTAAAGACTCCAATCTGAAATTTCTCAGATCTCTTCCAAAGGAATGGAAACCAATGACAGTCTCATTGAGAGACTCACAAGATTATAAGGAGTTTACTTTGGAGAGACTGTATGGCATTCTGAAGACCTATGAGCTTGAGATAGAGCAGGATGAAAGAATAGAGAGAGGAAAGAAGAAAGGATGATCCATTGCACTAGTTTCTGATCTGGAAAAGGAGAAGGAAGTGAAGATGGAAGCTGTAGAATCAACTTCAAAGGTTTGTGAGAATAAGGGTAAGGGGCTAGCTGCAGAAAGTGAAGATTCATTGAGCCAAGATGACATGGAGGACGTTGATGAGCACCTAGCATTTCTTTCAAGAAGATTTTCCAAGCTCAAGTTCAAGAAGAACTTTGGAGCAGCCAAGCCAAATAGAAACATGGTGGATAAGTCAAAATTCAAATGTTTCAAATGTGGCTTGGCAGGGCATTTTGCAAATGAGTGTAGAAAGTCAGATTCCAGTAAAAAAAGGTTTGAGTCTGTGGATTATAAGCAAAAATACTTTGATCTACTCAAACAAAAGGAAAGGGCTTTTATTACACAAGAGAATGATTGGGCAGCTGATGGTTTGGATGAAGATGAAGATGTCAGCTATGTCAATCTAGCCCTAATGGCCAAGTCTGATGAAACAGAGACAAGTTCCTCAAGCAATCAGGTAATCACTACAAACCTTGCACATTTATCTAAAGCTGAGTGTAATGATGCCATAAATGACATGTCTACAGAATTGTATCATTTGCGTGTTACACTTAAGTCTCTCACTAAAGAAAATGCTAAAATCAAAGAAAACAACTTGTTTTTAAGTGAAAGGAATAATGTGCTTGAGTCTCAGTTTGTTGAGTTTGAGAAACTAAAAATTGAGTGTAAGATTGCCAAGGAGGAATTAACTGAGTCCTTGAAAAAGGAAGAAATTTTGAAGAAGCAGCTCGAGCGTGAACAAGAGGTGATTAAAGCATGGAAAACATCCAGGGATGTTCATGCTCAAATCACCAAAGTTCAAGGAATTGAGTCTTTTTGTGATGAAGCCTGAAAAAAGAATAAAGAGAAACTAGAACCTATTTTGGTAGATGGGTTGCTGACAGATGTAGACTCGATGGATGATGAGGACTATCCGTCGGATAACAAAAAGTGTTATCCGTCGAATGATAAAAATCCTCATCCGTCGGCTGTAAGCAAACCCATTAGCAAAGCCAAATTAATCAAGCTAAATGTTAAGTATGGGTCTGTTTCCAAGAACTTTGTTTTAGGAGAGTCAAGTCAAGCTAAGAAAGGGAAAAAGGCTAATGTTGGTCACATGACTGTCAAACAGTTAAGTGACAGACTTGAGAAAATAGAGGTAAAAACAGATACTAAAAGGAAAAACAATAGGAATGGTAAAGTAGGGATTAATAAACACAATAACTACACACCTGATAAATATGCTCCTAGAAAAAGCTGTGTCAAGTGTGGTAGTGTAAATCATTTGTCTGTTAATTACAAATCTGCCATGCTTACTCCCATGTCTGTTCAGCCTCAATTTTCTAACATGAAAGCCATGCCTCCCATGCCTGTTAATGCCATGCCTACACAAAATATGAATGCACAGTTTGCTAATATGCCATTTGTACCTAATCCATATTATGCTGTATACAGTATGCCTCAAATGCCATTTAGCATGATTTACTGGAATAACATGTTTACACCAAGCATGACATTTCCTGTTAGCCATAACATGCATGATAATTCTGTTGCATTTAATGGTTTCAAAGGTACAACCCAATTGACTAAGGAAGAATCTGAAATTCCTAAGTCAAATGAGATAAGACCTAAGAAACAGAAGAAGAAAACTGACAAGGCAGGACCCAAGGAAACTTGGGTACCAAAATCAACTTGATTTGATTTTGATGTGTGCAGGGAAACAGAAGGAATCTTTGATTCTACCCTGCTCACAGAGTTTAAGGAGAGAGATGGCCCAAGTATCACTTTTGAAGATGACAGCAAAGGTTATACTGTGGGATATGGCTTGATTTCAAAGGATAATGTCATCATTGAAGTGGTTGCCTTAGTGGATGGTCTCAAACATAATCTGTTGAGTATCAGCCAGCTTTGTGATAAAGGCAACTCAGTAACCTTCAATAAAGAAGCCTGTGTTGTTACTAATAATCAAAATAACAAAGTGGTTCTTAGTGGTGTGAGAAGAGGAAATGTGTACCTAGCTGACTTCAACTCAACTAAAGCAGAATCTGTAACTTGTCTTCTCAGTAAAGCAAGTCAAGATAAAAGTTGGCTATGGCACAAGAAGCTATCCCATTTAAACTTCAAGACCATGAATGAGCTGGTAAAGAAAGAACTAGTAAGAGGCATTCCTCTAGTGGAGTTTACAAAGGATGGACTGTGTGATGCCTGCCAAAAAGGGAAGCAGATCAAAGCATCATTCAGGAAGAAACTTGATTCAGCAATTGAAGAACCTCTGCAACTGCTTCACATGGATTTGTTTGGACCAGTCAATGTATTGTCAATTTTAAAGAAAAGATTTTGCCTAGTAATTGTAGATGATTTCTCAAAGTTCTCTTGGACATATTTCCTAAAGTCTAAAGATGAGGCTAGTGAAATCATCATCAATCACATAAGGCAAGTTAACAATCATCCTGATTTCAAGGTTAGAAGAATCAGGAGTGAAAATGGAACTGAGTTCAAGAACTATGTCATGAGAGCATTTTGTGAGGAAAATGGGATCTTGCATGAGTTTTCAGCAGCAAGGACTCCACAACAGAATGGAGTAGTGGAAAGAAAGAACAGATCTCTTATTGAAGCTGCAAGGACAATGCTTGAAAAATCAAAATTACCAACATATTTCTGGGCTGAAGCTGTAAACACTGCATGCTACACTCAGAACATCTCTCTGATTAATCAAGCAAGATGCATGACTCCTTATCAATTGTTCAAGAACAAGAAGCCAACTCTAAACTTTCTTCATGTCTTTGGCTGTAAATGCTATATTCTGAGAAATCAAACCGATCAAAATGGGAAGTTTGATGCTAAAGCAGATGAAGGAATTTTTGTTGGATATATTGTTGGTAAAGCATATAGAGTCTACAATCTAAGAACCAACATTGTTGTTGAATCTATACATGTTGTGTTTGATGATAAAAAGATTGAAGGACTGAAAGATGGAGATTACCATGAGAGCCTCAAATTCGACAATGTTGAGAAGGTCAGTGACGGAAGTGATGATGAGAGTGATCAAGAAACAGTGTCTAAGGATAATGCAGATAAATCTACCACCAATGAAGCACAAAACTCAACATCCGTCGAGTTGCAAAATGCTTCATCCGTCGGAAGGCAATCTGTGTTATCCATCGATAGACAACCTGCCTCATCCGTCGGTACTCAAAATTCACCATCCATCGGGTTATCAAAAGGAGCAGGAAGTCAAGGCAGATCACCCATAGAAAGTATCCCTTTCTCAAATCAAAGATCCACAAACTCAGGGGGGGTTTCTAGCAATCAAAACTCAATCACACATCAAGACAACATTGAGGTCTCTTCATCTAGAGCTAATCTACCTCAACCAAGGAAATGGACAAAAGATCACCCCTTTGAACTGATTATTGGTGATGCTTCTTCTAGAGTTCAAACAAGAAGAGCAACTCAGGAAGAATGTCTATACAGCAGCTTTCTTTCAAAGGAAGAACCAAAGAAGGTAGAAGAAGCTTTGTTAGATCCTGATTGGATTTTAGCTATGCAGGAGGAGCTAAACCAATTTGAAAGGAATAAAGTATGGAAGCTGGTACCCAAGCCTAAAGCAAAGAATCCAGTAGACACCAAATGGGTATTCAGAAACAAGATGGATAAAAATGGCATAGTAGTAAGGAACAAAGCCAGATTGGTTGCTAAAGGCTATTGCCAGTAAGAAGGAATAGATTTTGATGAAACATTTGCTCCTGTTGCAAGACTTGAAGCCATCAGAATCTTTTTAGCCTATGCAGCCCATGCCAATTTCAAGGTCTATCAAATGGATGTCAAAAATGCCTTTCTGAATGGATATTTGGAGGAAGAAGTGTATATTAGTCAACCTCCTGGCTTTGAAGATCCAAATTTTCCAGAGTATGTCTATTATCTACTGAAAGCACTTTATGGACTGAAGCAAGCACCTAGAGCCTGGTATGACACTTTATCAAAGTTCTTTTTGGAAAATCACTTCACAAGAGGTACTGTAGATAAAACTTTTTTTTCAGAAATGTTAATAGCTCTAGCATACTTGTTCAAATTTATGTAGATGATATTATTTTTCGCTCTACAGATGAGAAACTTTGTAAAAAGTTTGCCAAACTGATGCAAAGTAAGTATGAAATGAGTATGATGGGAGAACTAACTTACTTTCTTGGTTTACAAGTTAAACAAGTTAGTGATGGAATATTCATTACTCAAACTAAATATATTTTTGATCTTTTAAAGAAGTTTTATCTAATGGATTGCACATCTGCAAAAACTCCCATGGCCACTGCAACTAAGCTCGAATTAAACACTACTGAAAAGTTTGTGGATATTTCAATCTATAAAGGCATGGTTGGCTCACTTCTGTACTTAACAGCTAGTAGGCTAGATATAATGTTTGCTACATGTTTATGTACTAGATTTCAGGATGATCCTAGAGAATCTCACTTGATAGCTATTAAGAGAATTTTCAGATATTTCAAGGGAACACCAAAACTTGGCATTTGGTATCCTAGAGATTCTGGTTTTGACCTAACTGGTTATTCAGATGCAGATTATGCAGGTTGCAGAATTGACAGAAAGAGCACAACAGGATCTTGTCAATTTCTAGGAAACAAGCTTGTGTCCTGGTTCAGTAAAAAGCAAAATTCAGTTTCTACTTCTACAGCTGAAGCTGAATATATTGCTGCTGGCAGTTGCTGTGCACATATTTTATGGATGAAAAATCAATTGCTAGACTATGGTTTGCAAGTTGAAAGGATTCCTATTTTCTGTGATAACACAAGTGCAATTGCCATCACTGAAAATCCAGTGCAACATTCAAGGATAAAGCACATAGACATCAAGTACCATTTCATAAGGGAACATATAATGAATGGTACTGTAGAGTTACATTTTATTCCAAGTGAGAAGCAACTTGTAGATATCTTTACCAAGCCACTGGATGAATCCATCTTTTCAAGGTTGGTAAGTGAGTTAGGTATGCTAAATTACTCTTGAATTTATCTGAGTTATTTTGCAAGTTGAAATGTAGCCAGAAATTTAACTGATTTTTAGTCATGGATGAAATTTTGGCTAAGTCAAAATTTGCATCTCGACGAATGACCATTATCCATCGAGTTGAGTAATCCGTCGATATAATATTTGCAAATAAAAATCAATTACTTTTCTGGAATCTTTTAAAACTCGATGGATAACAGTTTATCCTCATCCGTCGAATTGTCTAAATCTTAACCGTTAATTCCCTGAACATTATCCATCGAGTATACTTACAGTTTGTAAGCATTACACGACGGATAATGGGTGGAATTTCTACAGTTTAATTTAAAAACGGCTATTTTAGGCAATTTCTATTGGTTAATTTACTCTTCTTTATTATTTTTATCCGTTATTTTTGAGATAGTATAAAAGCTTATTTCATTCCAATTATTTTCTTTTATCATTCTCAAATTCAACTGCTTTTATTTTATTCTCTCTCAAGCAAATATCCTCTTTCTCTTCAAGATTTCATTCTCTAACAATGGCACCTGTAGTAAAGATTATATTTCAGACTGGGTTCATTTATGAGAAGAACAACTTTACTGCTTTGGTCAATAAGGGTATTCAGCAATCAGAAGACTAACACAAGATGATGGACTTCGTGAAGAACTGCAAGTTAAGTTATGCCATGCTTGAATCACCTACAATTTTCTGTGAAGTTGTTGAAGAGATGTGGACCACTGCAATCTACAACTCTACTGACAAAACCATCACTCTAACTATCAAAGGTAATGAGTTTTGTATCAATAGTGATGTGATAAAAGCATGTTTTAAAATTCCTGATTATAATGTAACTTCACCATACACTGACACTGATATTATCAATATGCTTAATTCCATGCATTATGCACTTCCTACTACTAAGCTAAGTGATATTAGAAGATTAGGTCTTAGGAAGGAATGAAGTTTCATGTGTGATGTTGTGACTAAAGTTTTCTCTGGAAAAATCAGTAATTTTGATTCTGTGAACATTTCCATGCTTAACATGCTATACATGCTAGTTACAGATAAATTTTATAATTTCAGTGACCTTGTCTTGTATGAGTTAGGTTTTAAACTAGGTGAGTTATCCAAAAGGGGAAAGAATGTATATTATGCTAGATTTTTCATGATATTGGCTAACCATCTTTGTCAAGAGATTGTACTTGAGAACCCAAACAACAAATTAGCTTGTTGGGTTCAAGAGAGAAGAATCATTGTAGATTTGAACAGAGCCAACCATCATAGGGATGTGCCAATGTTCTACTTTTCTGTAATGTAGACACCTCAGGTAAGTGAGGTAAGTTCATCCATACCCTCAACTATTCTAATCTCCTCAATTTCTTTGAGTTCAGGAGTAGCTATGGCAACTGTGACAATGACCAAACAGTTGCCTACCAAAGCTGCCAAAACAACTGCAATTTCTAAATCCAAGTCAAAGAAAACCCCCTCTGGTATCTCTTAAAAGGTACCAGTTGAAAAATCCACCAAAGCCAAAGAGGGGAGTGTGAAGGAGGGTCAGTTAGGTGAGGGAAGGGGTGAACATCAAAGAAACCCCAAGGATAAGGTTAGAGAGTTGAGTGAATCCCAGCCTAGCCACACTGCAGTTTCCCAACAAACTGCAATGCTTAAAAAGGATAAAAGCTCACTTCTAGCTACATCCTTCCAAAAGGATGTGGCTATTGAACAAAGCTCTCAGCCAAGAGCACAGGCCAAAAGGGTTAGGGACACAAGCTCACCCCAAACTTACACAAGAAAGAAGAAATCCAAAACAACTGGGGATGCACAGGGCACACACAGTGCAAACTGGTGCTAAAGACACAGTCCCTGCACTTTCTCAAATTCAGATTGATGTGGCTCCAATAAATGTGGAGTCACAGCCAAAATCTCTTATAATAGAAGCCTCTGAAACACCATACTCACCAACAACTCTCTGGAAGTGGATATGATAAACATTTCAATTCCTGATTCCCCTTCTTTAACTCTGTTGGGGAAGCCAAAATCTAGTGCAAGTGAGCATCATCTTTTAGATGATTTGTTGGCTCACTTGCCAATTCTTTCAGATACTATTGTGACATCTGTGCCTCAAATAACTTCAATCAACACAGAGTCAACAATAGTTTCTCTTCCCACCTCATTCATTTCTACTCTCTCGATGGATATTGCTCATCCGTCGAGTAGTGATTGTATCCCGACGGATAAGCTTAACAGCAGTTATCCGTCGGATAGCTTTACCACTCACCCGATGGATATCACTTATCCGTCGAGTGTCTCTGCACAACTTCAAACTTCAATTATTTCTAGTGCAAAAGATTTAGTGGTAATACAGTCACTCTTAGGACTGAGAGAGGAGAGTGCATTGAGTGAGAGGCTGGGTTGCTCCCAGGAAAAAGGAGAGGAAAAGAGTGAATCTCAGCAATCCATTTATTCAGCATTGGCAAAAATGAGTGAGAGGAGTCCCACCTTAGCAGGTGAAGGTGAGGGTGTGATGGTGGGGAGCCAGGGTGAGACCCACCCTGATGTAACAAAAGAGAGATTATGAGAGAAAGGCAGGTACAGGAGAAATAAGGGTGGATCCAGCCATTGCTAGTGAGTCAATGATTGTGGCTGATGCTGAAAAGGAAAGACAATTTCAGCAACATTACAAAGCTGAAATTGATAACATTTCCTTGGATGCTGACACTTTTACTCATCCTGTGTCAGCCTATCAATTGTTGGCTGCTCAGGGCAATGTGGAGGCAGAACAGACTTTGAATTTAGTACACACCTCAGAATCTCTTCAAAGAGATAAAGCTGCTGTCAATAGGATGCCTTCTCAAGCTGGTGAGCCATCTGAAGAATTTGGAGTAAATTCTAATGATGATGACTCTGTTTCTTTGGATGGAAGAATGAACTTAGGGGGAGATGTAGGCCCAAGTTCTGTTTTAAATTTACCTGGATGGGCATGGACAAAGGAATTTACACCAGGACAATTTGATGTGTCTTTGGTCAAGCAAGTGATGACTATTCAAAAGGCCCTTCAGGAAACTTCAGATGCTGGTACCATGCAAGATCTATTAATAAGATTGAGGAGAGAATCAGACTCTGAAAAGAAGCTAGCCAAGCTGGAAAACAGAGTTCAAGTTATTGAGAATTCAGTGGCTATCCTTCTTCAAAATCAACAGACTCAGACAAATCTTCTCATGCAACTGGCTAAAGCACAAGGCCTAACTCCTCAACTTGATGATAACAAAAAGGGGGAGAGAGAATCAAGTAAGGGGGAGAAAGGACCAACTGAGGGGGAGAAACTTCAAGTACAAATCAGCAAAGTAATTGTACCTTCAATTACAGTCTCCAAGCCAACAGTTGCAGATGGTATAGATCTAATTAAAGCAGCAGCAGCAAATTTGAAAGTTGCTGAAAAAGGAAAGTTGAGTTTGATCAACTGGAATAAGATTGATGAGGAGATACAGAAAAAGTTTGAACTAGTCAAGGAGCCAGTTCAGTCAGCCATCCATCACTCTCATGTCAAGCCAATCAGTGTGAATGAGATGAGCATGAACTATCTGGAAAAAGGACAATCTTCCTGCATCAAGTCTACAAAGGCTGAAACAATTCTTAAACCAAGGGCAAATTATCCAAAATCATCTTGGAAGAACCCTATGGACACTGTGTATGAGACACCCAAGCCTGATGAAAAGAAGCTTCAGTCAAGATCTATTGTCTTCTATAAAGATCCAGCTGATTCAGCTTCAAAAAGGAGAATTGCTAAGATATTCAGAAATGGAAAGGAAATTTGTGTGGTAGCTAGACATCCACAATTTGCTCAAGCAAAGAAAGAAGAAAAAGACAGATTAAAGCAGGAAAAGAGGCAAGCTGCTCTAGATGCAAAGAAGTCTAAACAAAAGAAAGAACAGATTGCTATCTTGGCCAAGCTACAGGCTGTAAACTCTTCTCAACAAATTCCCTCTCAACCATTTGAAGCTGCTGAATCAAAGAAGAAAATTGAAGAACAGAAGAAATCCACAAGGAAGAAAGAATTGGCTAGAAGAACAAAAAGGAAACTGGATGTTGTTGACAAGGAATTGGAAGATCAATTTCCTAAGGAATCCACTCCAGCTACAACTCAAGCATCAAAGCCCTCTGTGGTATTTGAAGACATAAGGGTGGTGTATCCCTACAGGAACATACATGGTGAACCTATTGTGCCAAAGGATGAGCCAATAGAGTGGGATAAAATACCAATTCCTGACTTCAACTTACCAATCCTTAGCAAGCCAAAAAGGACAAAGTCAAGGACAGTCAAGAAAGTGAAGCTGTCACCTCTCAAATCCAAGTCAGTAGTTAAAGCTCAACCCAAGGTCAACAGGGGAGACTACTTGTACTTGTGTGACATCAAAGAATTTTCAGATCTAAATCTTTATCTGAATGAACTGGATGAAGTAAGGGCAATTGATGCATACAGAAACCTACCTGAAAGGTTGGTGTTCAAGTACAAAGGAGGAAGGGAGATTCAGTGGCCACTTCACAGGATTCTTCAAGAAAGCCAAGCTGTGCTGATTAAAGTCTATTCATCCTTCAAGAAAAACTTTGGGTTCAATATAACTGCAAGAAGACTAGTATTGAAGAAGATTGAAGAGCTGAGGAGTGTTAGAGCTAAAGATGCACTCCCAAACACTCTAATCATCCCATGCACAGGGAGAAGAGTGCATCTAAGGCCCTACTGGCTGATGGAATTCATGGATGACAAGGGTGTAGAAAGATTCTTCATATTAGAAGACCAATTGAGTATCTCTAGCAATGAGACTCTCTTGGAAATGCAAGAAAAGCTAGATCTCTCAGAATCTGATGAACTACAATTCCACAGGCAGCTCCAGAATCAAATTGAAGAAAATAACAGAAAGCTTGGAAGAAGATCCAGACCTTCAAGGAACTAGAAAAATCTGCTCAGGCTAGAGGAGCATCTTGAATTGACTGTGAGCCAAACCTTGCACATTTTAATTAATTGAAGCACTTTCAGTTTTATCTACTTATCTTTAAAGATATATGTTCTGGGTGTTTTGTTATCATCAAGTATCTCTTAATTTATGGCTACAATTCCAGTAGACATAAATTGGGGGAGATTGTTGTGCATATGTTGTGTACTTGATGATTTCATAAACAAAACATCTAAGTAGATTTTACTTAGTGAAATTATGTAGCACTCGACGGATAAGAATTAGAGTCCCGACGGATAACTCATTTTAGTCCCGACGGATGATTAACTTATTATCCACCGAGTGAGTAGCTTATGTAATAATAAGTTTGTAGCACAGTTATGTATGCACCTTTGTATAGAATCTGTAGTAGCATATAAGTCATGTTGACTTTAACTAGATATGCAGAATAGGTTGATTAATTGTACATAAATGATGTCTTGTAATTCTGCATAAGTGATATAGAGTCAAGTGCCAAAATAGCTACCGACGGATGATTAACAAAGCCATCGACGGATGATCAAATGACTATCAACGGATGTTTAATATAACAGTCGACGGATGATCAATTAAATCATCAACGGATGTTCTGAAAGTCGACGGATGATCATATGAAGAATTCAAATAGCAGTTGAACAGTGAAAGCTGGCACACAGCCGTCGAGATGTATACAAACACACTGTGGAAGCCCATTAACTGGGTAATAGAGGACGAAAAGCAGCAAAGCTTAAGACTGTTAGATTTTATATTTGTTCAGTCTTTTTGACTTTGTAATCTTGGTATTATATAAACCAAAAGAGTAGCAATTAGAAAAATAACTGAGATAGGTGAGAAACACAAAAATAGAGAAATCTTTGTAAGCAGAATCATTAGCATTTCCTGTATTCTCAGTAGTTCCATTTGTAAGCAGCTGTGAGCATTTCTGCACACAGAGTCCTCTCGATATATTATATATATCTCTGGTGGAATTGTTTAAATCCACCAGAATGTTTTTAAAGACTCTTGTTTTTAATTACTTATATTTTGATTCAATTAAGTTTACATTCTGCATTGTGCTAATCAAAACAAATATATCTATAATCGAGTTGAACATTTTTTTTTCAAGAAAAAGGTTCAAGAATTCCATTCAACCCCCCTTCTGTAATTCTTGCTATATTGTTAAGGGACTAACAGGTCTGTTGAGTTATTGTATTAAGATAGTTGTGTCAGGATGGTTTGTTGTAAGTCGGTTTTGTAATAGTTGTAACCTAAATCATACTTAAACCTGGAAAAGGTCTTGGGAAAGGGGTCGTGGTTACGTATTATTAATGATTTGGATTATATTATGTTTATTATTATTATTATTGGTGACGTCAACTCCTGACCCCGGGGTTGAGGCCGTCACAGTACTACCTCGGCACCTAGATCAAAATTAATTACTGAAAAGAGTGAACAAGTTCACACAAATTTAGTAAATATTGGTTCAATGACTCAGAAACAACTTAAGCAAAAGCTGAAGGATTTACAATTTCTTATGGAGATGGCAACTTAGGAAAAATCTTGGGATATGGAAAAATCAAAGTTGGAAATGTCATCATTGAAAATGTAGCTCTAGTTGCAAGACTCAAGCATAATCTGATTAGTGTGAGTCAAATCTGTGACAGAGGTTACCATATCAACTTTTACAAGGAGCATTATGAAATTGCCAGGAAGTCTGATGGCAAGATCACATTGACTGGTATGAGACATGGTAGTTTATATGAAGCCATGGTCTCCATAATTTTTGGTAATTCAAAAGTTTGTCTACTGAGTAGAGCATCTATGGAAGACAGCTGGAACTGGCATAAAAGACTTTCTCACCTGAAATTCAACAATATTAATGAACTTCTGAGGAAAGATCTTGTAAGAGGATTGCCCAATACAGTGTTTACTCCTGATGGCTTATGTGATTCATGCTAGAAATCCAAGCAAAGGAATACATCTTTCAAGAGTAAAACTGAATCCTCCTTTCTTGAACCATATAATCTACTTTATGTTGATCTCTTTGGTCCAGTGAATGTTATGTCTATGGCCAAGAAGAGGTATGCACTCGTAATTGTTGATGAATATACAAGATACACATGGGTGTATTTTCTGCACACCAAGGATAAATCTCCATCCATTCATCTTGATCATGTGAGGGAGCTGGAAAAGGAATAACATACAAAGTGAAGATTATCAGAAGTGATAATGGAACTGAATTCAAGAATAGCTCTATGGAAGAGTTCTGCAAACTCAAGGGGATAAATCAAGAATTTTCTGCTCCTGTAACTCCACGACAAAATGAAGTTGTTGAAAGAAAGAATAGAACTTTGATAGAAGCTGCAAGAACCATGCTAGAAGAAGCAGGATTGCCTACCTACTTCTGGGCTAAGGCTATGCAAACTGCTTGCTTTACACAAAATGCATCATTGATCAATAAGCATGGAAAGACACCATTTGAGATGGTGAAAGGAAATAAGCCAAATTTGAAGTTCTTTCATATTTTTGGTTGTAAGTGTTTTGTTCTTAAAACTCATCCGGAGCACCTGGCCAAGTTTGATCTGAAAGCTGATGAAGGAATATTTATAGGTTATCCGTTGACTACAAAAGCCTTCAGAATTTACAATCTGAGAACAAGAAGAGTCATGGAATCTATACATGTATCTTTTGATGATAAGAAGATAACAGGTCTAGAAGATGCAGATGACCATGCCAAGTTGAAATTTGAAAATGAAGTACCTTGTGCTGAACTTTAAAATCCTGACTCTGATACAGTAAGTCCTCATATCACTCAAAGCTCTGAGATTCCACATAATAGTGGAGATTCTTCTGACACTAAAGCATATGTTGAGGGGGAGCAACATAACTTAAATCTAGAGACTACAAGAAGTGATTCATTTCAAGAGACATCAGTAGAAAGATCATCAGACTCATCTTCCTTAAATTTTAATAAGTCAAATACTGATAACCATGGGAATACTGATTCAGGGGGAGCATGAGGAAACAACAGTGGTACTAAAAGAAATAACAGAGAATTCATGGATCGAGGGGGAGGTTCATCTTCTAGGAGTCAACTTCCATCTGCAAGAAAATGGCCTAAGTCACCCACACCTGACTTAATCATTGGGACAGTGGTGTAAGAACAAGAAAAGCCACTCAGAATGAATGTCTCTACCATTCTTTTCTATCTCAAATTGAACCTAAAAAAGTTGAAAAAGCTCTACAAGATGCTGACTGGGTCATAGCAATGCAAGAATAACTCAATGAATTTGAAAGGAACAAAGTCTGGACTCATGTGCCAAGACCAAAAAATAGATGTAGTTGGCATAAAGTGGGTGTTCAGAAACAAAAGTGACAGTGAGGGCATTGTTACAAGGAATAAAGCAAGATTGGTTGCAAAGTGTTACTCACAACAAGAAGGCATTGATTATGATGAGACATTTGCTCCAGTTGCAAGGTTAGAGGCAATAAGAATCTTTCTTGCCTATGCTGCTCACAAGAAATTTAAGGTGTTACAAATGGATGTGAAGAGTGCATTCTTAAATGGAGAACTCGAAGAGAAAGTTTATGTTGAACAGCCTCCAGGGTTCATTGATCCAAGAAATCCAGATCATGTCTACTTACTGGATAAAGCACTCTATGGATTGAAGCAAGCTCCAAGAACCTAGTATGAAACACTTGCTCTATTTATGCTAGAGAGTGGTTTCACAAGAGGTAGAATTGATAAAACTCTCTTTTATAAATACCCTGGTAAGGACTTGTTATTAGTACAGATTTATGTTGATGATATCATTTTTGGATCTACTAATGATAAACTCTGTGAGAAATTACAAAGCTAATACAGTCCAGGTATCAAATGAGTATGATTGGAGAATTGAGTTACTTTATGGGGTTACAAGTCAAACAGACTAATGAAGGAATCTTCATAAATCAATCTAAATACACCGGGAATTTACTCAAAAGATTTAGAATGCAAGACTGCTCAACTGCATCAACTCATATGGCCACTGCAACCAAGTTAGATTTAAATAGGGGTGTGCATGATGCGGTTTGGTGCTGTTTTTAGCATTAACCATATATAAACCAATACATGTGGTTCGGTTTGGTTAATTTCTATTAACCGCCACCAAACCATTTAAAACGGTTTTTCGGTTTCGGTTAACCATTCATCGGTTTCAGTTTTTATTCGGTTTTTTATATATTTTTTATTTGTACGATTTTTTGTTTGTAATGTGTTGGATAAAAAAATAACATCAAGTTAAATGATAATATTACATTAATCACCAAATATTTGTCACTTTAGAATTCTTTAAATAAAATTGATATATTTCATAAAGTTATTTTTTGAATGTATAATTCATATTATCTTAAATAATAGATACGAAATATGATAAAGATATATGTTCACAACAATGAAAAAAAGAGTATATATCAAAACATATGATAAAATTAATTATATTCATATTAAAAAAATTATGATTTAAGAGTATTTACATATTAATCTTAATTAATTTATGGTATTATATTATACAATTATATTAATGTTAAGTAAATATTTATGGTATCTTATCATACTAATGTTAAGTAAATATTTAATTAATAAAATATTAGAACCGAGTTATGATATACATATAAATATATATATATACATAATATTATATATATATAATAGTGGTGCGGTTAATTTCGGTTCAGTTTTGATTAAAAACCGAAACTGCACCGCTGTTAGGTAATGAATCACACACAGAGTGGGTGAATGTGTTTTTCTGATTTTAGGCTTTTCTTGAAAGATAATGGTTGAACAAAGTAAATTAAATCTTGTATAGAAAAGTGTTCATGCAGAAATTAAACTTGCACAAAATAAAGAACACAGATCTTCAAAACTCACTTAATTTTTGTATTAAAAATTAAGATGCTTTGCTACAAAATTTCTAAGCTCTTCGAAGTTAAAGAGCTCAGCTTCTTCTAAAGAGTGTTACAAGAATTTTTGATATAAATTGTTACTTCTAACTAGAGGACCAGTGTTAACTTTATAGCTCAGTTAACTGCTGGTTTACACAGTGGATAATAAACATGCTATTAGCTTTTCTAAACTGTCACTTGTCATTTCTATTTATAGAAAAGCAAATCTTCCATTTCTGGCTTATCATATCTTTAGTTAGAAGTCACTCGAGAACTTTACAAGGACTTATCGAGAAATAATGAAAAACGAGAGATAAGTCCTTGTAAAGTTCTCTAAACATAAGTCATTTTAAATCTATCGAGAAGTCACTCGAGAAGTCGGTAAATTAACTTATCGAGGACTCACTCGAGGAGTCCTAAAGTGACTTGTCGAGAAGTCAATTACTACTTATCGAGAACTCAGTTTTCTAAATACTTTTGGTTATTGTAATTCTGCCTTGAGTTAATTTTACATATTAAGGATGTAAATTAACAACTAAGCAGTTTACTCAGAATTTGAAAAATTCCAAGTTAATTAAATTTGAAAGACAAATATACAGAGATTTCTGAAATATTTATAATTCATATTTCAGTTAATTTCCAATTTAATTAAAATTAATTTTGATTTACTGGAGATTAATCTACTGCACAACATTAGCTGAGTTCTTGCCTTAGGATGAAGAATTGAGCAATCCAATTTCACTTACAAGTCTAGTGAAAGTTTCTTCATCCAAAGGTTTAGTAAAAATGTCAGCTAGCTGTTTTTTCCGTTGGTGCAAGAAGTTTTAATGCTAAATCAGGATACATGTCTTAGAAAGACAGAATTTGTATCTATGAAACCAACAGCTCCAAAACTGATTCCCTTGGAATGTCATAATCCCAAGTTGAGCTTCCTTCATGTATCTGAAGATCCTCTTTCTCCCCCTGATGATGTGCAATCAAACTCAAGTGTATGAGATGAGCTTCCATTTGCCAAGATTCTCTTGTTGGGATTTTCTTCATTTCCTTAGTCTGACAAACTTTACAATCTTCAACTTGAGCAAGCTTGTTTCTTTCTCCTGATACCTTGGTGTAGAAGCAGCAAATAGCATCCTTATTTATTGAGTCAAAATCTTCAACAAACAAGCTTCCTTTTTTTGCTCCCTTAGGAACAACTTCACCAGCTTTCTTGCTGATAACAGTGCATTCTCCTCGTAGAATAAGACTTGAGACCATTGTCTATAATATTCTAATTCTGAAAAGTCTCACTTTAATATTAGCTACCAGTACTACATTAATCAAAAACAACATTTTCAATACATTCTTGCCATATCCCATTTTGAATCCTTTGTTGTTGTCTCCAAAGGTCACAAATGGGCCAGCTTTGTCCTCAAATTATGACAGCAGGGCTTTACCACCAGTCATATGCCTGGAATATCCATTGTCTATGATCCAGATGACTTTCTTCAGTTGCCCTGCACATAATGAGTCTTAAGTGTGTTTAGAAGCCCAAGCAGTGTTGGGTAGTTTCTTCTTGGTAACTTTTTCAAGAGAAGTAGAATGAGTAATTTTGGAAGAAACAGAATTTAGTGATTGTTGTGCATGTTTACCTTTTGATGTAGATTCATTTTTTGATTTTTTAAGGTCTACTCTCAGTTTATGGAAACTCTTCATTACCTTCATGTTGCAAGGAATGCAGTCAAACTTGTCACAAAATGAATAGGGATCATTAGAATTAGCTTCATTGTATTTGCAAGCTCCTTCAGCTGCTTGCTAACAACCTTTTTACAAAGGTGAGTTAGATGATTTGAAGAGCCACATTTTTCACACTTCTTTTTAGGAGCATTTGCAACATAAGCAATATTATTGCTTTTGTTTATCCCTATTTTTCCATTTCTATTTCTTTTTTTCTTTCTTGCTTCTACAGCTTTGGTTTCTTGAACAGGAGTCTTGGGACTGTGTTTGTTCATGAGCTTATCTTCAGTTTTTGAAGTCTAAACTGATTCTTCAGTTTTCTTTTCTTTATCTACATCAGTAATTTCTTGCTTGATTATCAATTCTTCTTCACTGAAGTTGACTACACATACTTTGAATGTAGGTTCATTAACCTCTTTTAAAAAGGTTGGAGCATTCTCAGTCTTCGTGGCTTTCCCTTTGTCACCTACAGTCATCTTTTTGTCACTCATGTCTTCATAGTCGAGGCCAATAGCAATGTTTGCACATGGCTTATTCTTCTCATGATACTGTTCAACCAATTCAGATGCAATTCTGAAAGATTTCATCTTTACTTTATTCTTTTCTAGTTTCTCCCTTAACACTGCTTCAGAGTAGAATTTGAAAATGAGTTTGAACATAATTTGCACACTTGAACTTGTTCTTGAGATGGGCATTTTCTTGTTTTAAAGCTTCAAGCTCAACCAGCAAAAATTCAGTTTCTTGCTTCTCACTCTCAAGCTTTCTATTTATCTTTGTTAACCTGCTAAATTCTTCATTAGCAGCAACCATGCTCGTGTGAATGTGAAACATTTTTGTGCTCATTTTTTCAACAGTTTTCTTGTATTGATTTACATTTAAATCAATAGTGGTAAGAATTGGTGTTTGTCCTTTTGATGAGGATGATTCATCTTGCTCTAAGGCCATTAGAGCCTAGTTTCGAACTTCCTCATTATCTGAATCATCCCAACTTTTTCCCTCTATAATGTAAGTTTTGCTCTGTTCCTTTTTCAGAAGAGCTTCATACTTTTCTTCCAGTTCAAGATAAGCTTTGTCTTTCTTTGCCTTTTTGGGTTTCCTGCATTCTGTAGCAAAGTGGCCTGGTTCATCACAATTGAAGCACCTTATATAAGATATGTCAACAGATCCAGTTTTGTAACCACTCTTGCTGTCAGAATTATACTTCCCTTTCTCTTTCCAGCTGTTGTCTTTGTTGAAGGATTGTCCTTTATCCCTGAAGTACCTTGGCTTCTTTACTCTAATGTTAGAGAATTTTCTAGCTAGATAGGCCGTAGACTGATCTAGCTCATCCAGTTCTTCAAGAGTGTAAAACTCATCCTTTTCCAACTCTAAGATGACTTGCTCCTGTGAATCATTTGTTCTCTGCTCACTTGATAAGGCATATGAAGTTTGGTGTCTTAGTTCATTATTGAACGAGTGGCTTTCATTAACAATTAAAGCACTAGATCCATCCACCACATGTCCTTGACCAGACCTCAGTGATTGCCTTTTAATCATCTCTAGTTCATGTATTTTAAGAATCCCATACAGAACATCCAGAGTTATTCTGCTCAAGTCTCTTCCTTCCTTGATTGCTGAGATTTTTTGTTCCAAATGGTCAGGGAGAGTAATCAAGAACTTTAGATTCACTTCTTCAGCTTCATCATATTTTTCATGAAGTTGCAAGTCATTTATCAGCTTGTTGAATCTTTCAAACACATCAGTAATTCCTTCCTTAGGCTTAGCCATGAAACCCTCATACTGTGAAATCAGTATCCTTCTATGATTTGATCTAACCTCCTCAGTTCTTTCACACAGTATCTCAATCTTTTCCCATATCTTCTTGGCAGTGTCACAGTTGATAATATTGTTGTACATCACATTGTCAAGTGACTCAATCAATATCATTTGCAAGCTGTTATCCAGAGAAACTTTCTCCTTTTCAGAATCTGTATACTCAGCAGGATCTTTTGGAGCATAATGAGGTGGTACGACAATGTCTCAATCTGTAGATTCCTCAACCCTTACCATAGGAATGAAGGGTCCATTCTTGAGGATCTGAATGTAGAATGGATTTTCCATCCTAATAAACAGCATTATTTTCTTTTTCCAAAGAGTGTAGTTAGCTTTATCAAAGGTAGAAATTTTGATGCTACTGATTTTCTGTGTATTCATTCTTCCAAGATCTTGAATCTATTTTCTTTCAGATTTTGCTCTGATACCACTTTTTAGGTAATGAATCACACACACAGAGGGGGGGTGAATGTATTTTTCTGATTTTAGGCTTTTCTTGAAAGATAATGGTTGAACAAAGTAAATTAAATCTTGTATAGAAAAGTGTTCATGCATAAATTAAACTTGCACAAAATAAAGAACACAGATTTTCAAAACTCACTTAATCTTTGTATTAAAAATTAAGATACTTTGCTACAAAATTTCTAAGCTCTTCGAAGTTAAAGAGCTCGGCTTCTTCTCGAGAGTGTTACAAGAATTTTTGATCTAAATTGTTACTTCTAACTAGAGGACCAGTGCTAACTTTTTTGCTCAGTTAACTACTGGTTTACAAAGTGGATAATAAACATGCTATTAGCTTTTCTAAACTGTCACTTGTCATTTCTATTTATAGAAAAGCAAATCTTCCATTTCTGGCTTAGCATATCTTTAGTATCCCATGTTTACTTTAATATTCCTCTGTCAGTTAATCTTTGCCATTGATCTTGCACACACTTCAAGCTTCTTTTTGTAGACTTGTCAATCCAGCTGTTGGATTGTTTATTGATTATTTATCTTGGATATTAAACTGATCTACAATTCTGTACTTTGAGTCTAAACTTCGAGATCTCCAGTTTGATTCATTTGAACCCTTGATATCTCGATAAGTACAAAGGCTTATCGAGATCTCTAGTTCTCCATAATGAGTTTGGTTTGTAGAGGTCTTCAGCTCATCAGAATCTCTAGTCTTCATAACTTCACTTGACTTGTAGATATCTCTGATTTCTCGAATGCATATAGACTTGTCGATAACTTTGAGTTCTCTAATGAAAGAATGACTTGCCAATATCTTTTTGAGTTCTCGAGTAGCTTTCCTGACTTCTCTACTCCTGGTGGATATTGCTTATCCATTGAGTATATATTGCTCATCCGTCGAGTAGATGTTATTCATCCATCGAGTGGATATATAGCTCATCCGTCGAGTAGATATTGCTTATCTGTCGGTACTCTCTGAAGTTTGAATGACTTCTCGATAAGTCATTCTGGAGTTCTCGAATGACTTCTCTATAACATTAAATCTGTGACTGGTAGAGATCTCGACTTAGAACATTTTTCTCCAAACAGATTTATTCAACTCCAAGCTTCTACAAAATTCTTCTGAGGCATGATCATCTTGATCTTCTTCCAGATAGAATCCTTAGGCATGATACTATTTTAGGAAAAAGACTCCAGTCTGCTCCTTTGCATTTTTACAGACTTTAAGTGTTACAAGTATAGAATACAAATTTAGATAACAATACAACTTACTAGGGTTGACAAGTTGTCTTAGTCTTGTTAAAGTACAGGCATGTCTTTTACAACAACCGCTAATTTGGTTTTTGTCGGTTCGGTTTTCTTCTATTTTCTAGCGGTTTGGTTTTTTCGATTTGGTGTATCATATTTTTTCAATTTTTTTTCTGTTTCGTTTTTTTCTGCCCACCCATTAATTTAAATACTGGTTCTTCAGTAGATATAACTAACTACAGAGGTATAATTGGCTCACTCCTATATCTGACTGTTAGTAGACCTGATATCATGTATGCTACCTGTCTCTGTGCAAGGTTCCAAGTTGACCCTAGAGAACCTCATCTATTAGCTGTAAAAAGAATTTTTAAGTATCTCAAAAGCACCATGAATCTGGGATTATGGTATCCTAGAGATTCATATTTTAAGCTAATTGGATGTTCAGATGTTGATTTTGCAGGATGCAAAATAGACAGGAAAATAACTTCTGGAAGCTACCAATTTCTTGGAGGCAGATTGGTTTCTTGGTATAGAAAGAAACAAAAGTCAATTTCCACTTCAACTGCAGAAGCAGAATACATTGTTGCAGGAAGTTGTTGTGCTCAGATTCTATGGATGAAGAATCAGTTGCTGGATTATGGGTTAGACTATTCTTCTATTCCTATATATTGTGATAATTAAAGTGCTATTGTAATGACAGGAAATCCAGTGCAGCATTCAATGACTAAGCACATCAGTATCAGATACCATTTCATAAGGGAACATGTGGAAGCTGGTACAGTGGAATTGGTCTTTGTTCCAACAGATCAGCAAGTAGCAGATATATTCACCAAGCCTCTCTGTGAAGCTACATTCACAAGATTGGTGAATGAATTGGGAATGATTTCAAGACAGTTCTCAAACTCTTTTAATTAAGTCTGCTGATATTTTTAAAGCTTGGTATCTTATTATTTGTCAGTACTTGTTAGATACTGATTCTTATGCTAAATGCTTGATGCCATGATAACATGCAAACTGTGTTAAATGATCTTATGTGAAAATTGCATGTTGAACTACTGATTATACTTATAAACTTTGTTATTAGTTAAACTTATTTTGACTAATAGTTTATTTCAGTAGTTGATAAATCCTGATAGAAGTAATTAAAATACTGATAATGGTCAAACCATGATTGACTATTATACTTCATTGATTATTTTGAATTTATTCAAATAAATTGTTAACAATATTTTCAATTAAACAGTGAGTGAGTGGCATATCTTTTAATTGATTAAATGGGTTAGCTACTGATGTAAGTATCTGTTGATACTTGAGTATTTACATTGAGAATAGGAATATGAAGAGAGAGATTACTTTTTGCATGCCTAGATATGCGTAATTGTGTATGCTTATTATGTCTAATTATTGCATGGTTAATCAAAGAGTCTCTTCAGTTGCTACTTTTTTCTCTATAAATACAACCCTCCACTCTCAAAGCTTCTCATTACCTTTTCACTCATAAAGTCCAAAACACTCATCTTTTTCATTCAGAATCTATGGCCATCTATTCTCTTTCACATGGAGTCCACCGTCCAGTAGCAATTCCTGAATACGGGAGATTGTATTTCGAAATTGGTCGGCTCCTGGCAGTCTTCCATGGCCAAGATTATCATCACTCTGAGATTCCTCAATCAATTCTCGATCGACTGAACTCAGATGATACTGAGTCCCTTCATCTCTTTAGACTAGACGTCTAGTTTTAAGAGATGAGACGAGCTGATGTGGCTGTACTACAGCGTCTCAAGGAAGAATAGCGCCCCCTCATATGGCTGGCATTACAAGATAATATTATTTCTCTTGCAGGTTCTATGTCACGGATCTTCCATCGAAGGGCAAAGAAGAAGTTGGAAGAAGAAAAGAAGAAGAAGCCAGAATAGATAGATTGTTTAAGGTTTTAATTTTAAAATTCTATAAAAATCTTGTATTCTTCTTCTTAATGAATGTATATACATTATCTTCTTTTGCTTCATTAAGTGACTATTTGTTTACTTCTTGTATGTATGCTTGAATGTTCTTAAATGTTAAATGTTAAATGTTAAATCAGTACTGCATGTTAAATATCAGATATTTTTCATAGTATATATGAATAAAGTAATCTCTGTTTGAGTTCATGTGACACTTCAGTACAGATTGAGCACTACCAGAAGTAATTGTTGTTAAAGAAGAAGATTTAAGGGAAGATTTAATTCTTAATCACTAAGAGTTATAATCTTTGAGTGTTGCTTACAATTCAAAATCTTTTGAAACTTCCTTTTTCTTATCAAAAATGTTGTCCACACTCAGTCTCAAATTTCATATATCTTATATCTCAAATTTCTTCTTACAACTGAAACGCTTGAATTCTTTTCTCAAATATTGTCAAAAATCAAGTGTCATAATTCTTGAATTATGTTCACTACTTAGAAACAACATTTAGTTGGTTAGAGACTACTTGCCGAGGTAGATCTTGATGATACTAATAGAGACACAGAGGTTTCATCAGTTCTTATTAAAGACTCTGTAATAGCTTTCATTAAACACATTCAAGTGTTAGTTCTTTACAAGAAGAACAAAGGTTTGAGATCATGGTACATGACAGTAACCTGATGAAATCCTCTCCAATTCAAATGGAGGTTCTCATTATTGATGAACAACAATTGTCATAACCACATTATCTACTGTGAGCCTAATTGTGAATTCACGAGGTATAAATACTTGTGTTACTTTATCAGCATTTATTTTAAATACTGATTTAGTTCTTTCAGCATTTATAGTATGCTTTTCATGATATAAATCTTGTTGACATGATTACATCTAGACCTTAGTTAAGGACTACCTCTAGCTGTATGATCACATATCACCCTTCTTCAGCCACCTCTGATTTCTGTAGGATAATCTTTCTGAGCCTTTTTCTGTGAGATGTGCGAAAAGATTGAGAGAAAAATAGAATTTAAGAGAGGCAGGATCCTTCCTGGCAAAAGGAGAGGTAGATGAGAGATAGGATTTAGTAATCCTTGTGAGGAAGCTCTGATTATTGAAAGTCATGAGATGTGTGATGTGAGGAGTAGTGAGACTACTATAAAAGAATAGAGAGATTAAGTTTTATTTGTTATATATTTGTAGATGCTCAGAGTACTAAAGGAATAGATACTGAACAATAGTCTGTTGAATCTCAGGAAAACTCTGATGTATCAAAGGCTATTAATCTCCCTGCAAATCTAAGTATTGATACTTTCTTGCAGTCCATATATTCTACCATTCCACCACATGAGATAATCCCTGTTTTTGTTGAAAAACAGTCCATTCATTCTACTTTTCCATCACCTGAAAAAATCCCTGTTGTTGCTGAAGATGTAGTAGCACAACAGTCCATTCATAAAGATTCATCCATTTCAGAATCACCACAGCATGTTACAGGAACTGAAGTTCTGAAAGTTAATGTTGAAGCTCCAATTCATTTATCTACAACACTAGAAGATGTAGAGATAACTGTTATAGGTATTGAAGCTTCTGAAGCCACTGGATCAATCTCTCATTCTATTCTGCATACTGAAGGTGAAATTAAAATTCAAAAATTAGTGAAAGATCCAGCTGATATTGAAGAATCTAATGATGGTAAAGAAACTCTGTATCTAATGCTATGTTAGATCTCGAGAATGATCTTTTCTTTCCTGAAGATATGCCTATGCATGTGAGACAACGGAAAATAAAAGAGTTAGATGTTAAGAATAAGCAATATTATTCTGATAATATATGGAATGCTTGTTGGAAAGATAATATGTATCCTATTTGTTAGGTCACACACACACTGTAGAGGGGGTGAATACAGTGTATAGTACACTCAAATCGAACTTAAGAACTTAAGTAACAGAAAACAAACTTTATTGAAACAATAAACTCTGTTACAGTATGGAACTGTTACCTCTCAGTGATGAACAAATATCACGAGAGCTGCTAGGGTTACTGTTAGGGCGAAATCACGCACTAATATTCACGCAAGTATACGCGTTCGCAAGTAATATAAAATACTTTCTAGTTCGTTCCCTCAGAGACTCAGACTAAGTTATTGTCTAATTAAACTCACTCACCAATGTATGATTACTTCTCAATGTTAAGATAATAACACTTAAAATTGTTGATTAAATATTAACTATAATTAACTACTTAATTAACCACTTAACTAACACTTCAATTTATCAATAATAAAACACTCATGAGATCACAACTTCATTATTAATTCCTTCTATAGCCATTGTTATTACCTTTAGCATGTGACAGTGATGATATTAATCGAATAACACGAAACTGATAAAAGCCAACTTTCATTGTACTAATACCATTCTACCAAGCATCCACAATTAAGATAGAAGTTGAATAGTCATCAATCATGTTGAGTTCCTATATGTCTACAGAAATTAACAACACAACGATTTAAGCACAAGTTATTCCTTTTGATTACATAGGGCAAATAAAACTGTTAGAGTTACCCACTAATCATGCATAACGTACATGAACCTATGCTAGCATGGCAAGTTCTAAATCTCAAGATCCACTGTCACTTCACAAGAGATTAACACCCTATCTTATATGTTCGCGACACACATAAGACGAATACGCACAACCAATACTAGATATCATGCAATCATCACACACTAAAGTATTAAACAATTAACTAAAGAGTTTCATAATAAATCCGTTGCAACCCCATGATCACGATTAGCCCATAATAGAACTTATCGCCATCATGGGTTCATATGAAATCATGATAAACAACACAAGAAAATAATAACTAAACTAATTATATTAAAACAGAGTACGTCATAAGAGTAAATAAGTCAAAGCAAGAAAACTAGCATCCAACGTTACAACGAAACAAGAATCACAAGAAAATATGCTTCCTCTTCGCTGCAGTGTGCTAAATCGGTCTTCTTCCTTATCTCCTTCGCTTCTTGTGCCAAACACAATCTAAAACATAATCTCCTTCATATATCTCTATGAAAACGTCTCAAATCTACTTATATAATAGTCCCATAAAACTCAGATTACATAGAAGTTGGAAGCCAAACAGAAGTAGAAGTCTAAAATAATTCAGCTTTTTCCCCGACCCTGCGCGGCCGCTCAGCATTTCTGCGCGGGCGCGCAAGGCTGCTGCGAGGCCGCTCAGCATTGTTGCGCGGGCGCGCAGGACCCTACTGGAAAAAATCCAGGTTTGCTCCGTTTCTTAGCCGTAATCTGCCCGTTTTTTTCCTCTCTCAATGGTGAACACATGCCAAGGCTTATTCTTGATGATTCCTCCTCCGAAATGCAACTAATACCCTGAAATGCATAAACACTAGAAAAACGCATCAAATACATAAAATACTTGATTTCAAGACACCAATTTAAGCCATTTTAAGACGTTCTAAGTGGTATAAAATGCCACTTATCACACCCCCAAACTTAAATCGATGCTTGTCCTCAAGCGTCATAGACTCAAAACAAATAAAAATATGCATGAATGCAATCTATATGAAAATGCAACGATCCCCCTTACTACAATTAACCAACCAAATTGTCACGTCTCAACGAATGCAGTTAGACACTAAAGATCAATAAACTCATGCAAACGGACATACAGCCAGAAACGTGGTGTGTGCAAATGCTTAACAGATATGCTTCGGAAATAGACCAATTACTATGACTAGACTATCCTCAAGGCAATCCTACGATTATACAAAGAATAAAAATTCTAGGCACAAAGTGATATACAACACTACAAGAACTCTGGAGCTTACTACGGAATCGTGCTTTTTATTTACAACTCAAATGCTTATTTGACCGTGCAATGAGTGAGGTCCACAAAAGACTTATACAATGGTATCCATGTAACGAGCGTTAGGTTAGCGGATCCCAGACTCTAAAAGCCTTAGGTCACTAGGCACAAAGTCCCCTAAGAACTTAATAACTCGAATACCAAAGAGCCCAATCTTGATCAATTATGCAAAAATTTTATTTTATTATTTTTTTTTCTTTTCTGAGCAAGTGCGTTTCGCTCCATCTTGCTCAACCCTAGACTACTCGCATAACATGCGAGCCGGCTACTAGTCATTTGACGCCTAGCCACAACTAGCAACAAATTCCATTTTTACTCCATTTTTTTTTCTTTTTCATGCCTTTACCACTAAGAACCTATTATCAAATTCTAAGCATAATAAATAGATTATCCTCGAAAATAATCAGATCATAACAACAATCTAGCCCTTAAGCATTCTCTAAGACTTAGTGAAAATACAAGTGCTTCTAGCATGCATATCAACCTACACAACTTAATATCACTTTAATGCTATCACTACACTCGCATTAATATCACAATTCAGTCGATAAATCATTGCAAAAGGGATCATGGTATATGCATGAGCTATATGATATGACAAACAAATAAAGCTATATAAAAAAACTATATGGCAAAAATTATGCAACTATATGAACTAACTATCATGAATATGCAGCTATATGACACACACAAAATATTCCTTAACTACCACCCCCAAACTTAAAATCTTCACTGTCCCCAGTGAAGGTAGTAGAAAGGAACACAGGGTATACCTACTCGGAGTCATCATCATCATCACCCTCAGTGGGTGGAGTATCAGGCGGCGGGTATGCAGAGTCCTCACCAAAAACTGGCCACTGGATATCAGCTCCAAGGCCTCGAAAAGCAGTCCCTAACGCAAGGGTGAGCTCCTGAGCAAACCTGCTCTGCGTCTCATACATGGCATCCATCCGCCGTGAAAGCCTCCTATACTGGGCATCACCCATCCCAGCACCCTCCTAAGCTCTCGAAGAACCAGCCTCACCACGCCCTGGCCTAGCCATAGTAGCACCTCGTGCTGGACGCCCTCCTGGAAGACGATAACCCAGCCCATGCTCCTCAGGCTCACCACCGGTCCACTCCTGCATCCCATTTAGAGTGCCAGAATCTATCGGAGCTGCTGGCAACTGTAACTGCTCATGAGCCGGCCAGTTCACTCGTACTGCTCGGCATAGCTTCGTAACCATGGATGCATAAGGGATGTTCATATGCTTTGCTCCCCTCAAAAACTTCAGAATTCCTTGGTAGATAAACTCACCAAGGTCCACATAGTATTCCTCATTCAGAATTCCCCACAACAACTGTGCTCTCTCAACTGTGACCTCGTGTGCATGTGAAGAAGGCAAAATATTAGCACATATAAATGCATTCCATGTACGGGCATACCTGTTCATGGCGATCGCCGGAAAGTGACGATACTCATTATTAGCTGGACTGCGGTTCCAAACTGTGCCCGGTCGACAGAGAGTCGCACAAATCAAATCCAAGTCAAAATCCTCAGCAGTCTTTTCATTCCAGTTCTCCTCCTCGGGCTTCCTCTCTCGCTGTCCAATCACACGGCGAATCGCCGCAGGATGATAATCAACCGTCAGCCCACGGACTACAAAAAACCCATTCTTTTCAGCCTTCGCGTTTGCGTAGAACTCGCGAACAACGCTCATCGGTACTGCTTCGGGTGACTCACAAAAAGCTATCCACCCCTTCTCTGCAATCATGGGCAACAACTCACCATCCCTCCCTGATGGTAAAAACCCCCTCTCCTTCAGAATCGGCTTCCCCAACAGCCTAGTGTACTCCTCCTCCACAGCTCTGTCAGTTAACCGAGGCCTTGCAGCAGTACCCCTTGATGAATCAGCAGTAGGAACTGTGTTGCTGCTGTCAATAGTGCGTGCTCTCTTGGGTGCCATTGATTTGTGAATAAAAGTGTGTAAGAACTGATTTTTGATGTTTATAAGAGGGTTTAAGTGTAGGAAGTTTGTGGGAGATATGTAGGATAGGTGTATGTATATATAGGGTGTGGAGTAGGTTAAATTAGATTAGGAGTGGGGTTGAGGGATAAAATCATGGGGTAATGGGAAAAGAATTCGTGGGTTTATGGGCTGTGATGGGTTTTTGTGTTTTTGTTTTTTTTTATTTTTCTGAACTGCAAAAAATTTTCTGGAACTCGACCCCTGCGCGGCCGCTCAGCATTTCTGCGCGGCCGCTCAGCATTTCTGCGCGGGCGCGCAGCAAGCTGCGCGGCCGCTCAGCATAGCTGCGCGGGCGCGCAGAGGGTCTCTGGAATTTTTTTTTTCAGCCCCTGTTTTCTGTTTTTTTTGTGTTTTTGGATAGGTTATTAACTTCTAAGGGTTCCTGTAACAACAATTCATGGGTTGCCTCCCACGCAGCGCTTTCTTTTTCGTCATTAGCTTGACGTTCCGTACCTTTCTCAAGTAGTCAACAAAATGGCACTAACCACCTCTCGGTTTGCCATGTCCCCATAGTAGTGCTTCAACCGCTGACCGTTAACCTTGAATGCTTGGTCCGAATCATTCTCAAAAATTTCCACCGCTCCATGTGGAAACACAGTTTTGACAATAAAAGGTCCAGACCACCTTGTTTCAATTTCCCAGGAAAAAGTCGGAGCCGAGAGTTGAATAACAGAACTTGTTGCCCTGGCACAAATAACTTAGGATGTAGCTTCCTATCGTGCCACCTCTTCACCTTTTCCTTATACATTTTGTTATTCTCGTACGCTTGAAGTCGAAATTCATCAAGTTCATTAAGCTGAAACATTCTTTTCTTACCAGCTGCATCTAAATCCAGGTTCAATTTCTTCAATGCCCAGTAGGCCTTATGCTCAAGCTCCGCCGGTAGATGACATCCCTTACCGTACACCAACTGAAACGGTGACATCCCAAGTGGAGTTTTGTATGCTGTTCTGTAAGCCCAAACAGCTTCATCGAGCTTTAAAGACCAATCCTTCCTTGACGGACAAACAACCTTCTCTAGAATGCGCTTTATCTCTCTGTTAGACACTTCCGCTTGACCATTTGTTTGCGGATGATAGGCAGTAGCTACTCGATGATTCACATTATAACGCTGCATCATAGAAGTGAACTTACGGTTGCAAAAATGCGATCCTTCATCACTTATGATTACCCGAGGCGTTCCAAACCTTGTGAAAATTTGCTTATGAAGAAAATTTAGTACTACCTTTGCATCATTTGTCGGTAAAGCTTTAACTTCGACCCATTTTGAGACATAATCGACTGCCAGCAAGATGTACTGATTATTGCAAGACGAGATAAAAGGCCCCATGAAATCGATTCCCCACACATCAAAGACCTCGACTTCAAGCATCACATTTAATGGCATCTCATCCTTCCTTGAAAAATTTCCCACTCTTTGGCAACGATCACACCTTAAAACAAACTGATGAGCATCCTTGAACAAAGTAGGCCAGAAAAAACCTACTTACAGAATACGAGCTGCCGTCTTCTCACCTCCATAGTGTCCACCATAAACCGTGGAATGGCAGTCTCGTAATATCCCCTCCGTCTCACATAACGGGATACATCTCCTGATGATCTGGTCAGCTCCCTGTCTAAACAAATATGGTTCATCCCACATATACCACTTCACCTCATGCAGAAACTTCTTCTTTTGAGCGGATGTCAAATTAAGCGGCATTATATTGCTGACAAGATAGTTTATAATATCTGCAAACCATGGTTCTTCCTTCTAAATTGCAAACAACTGCTCATCCGAAAAAGATTCATTGATTAACGTCCTATCTTGTGAAGTAGAATCGGGATTCTCCAACCTAGAGAGATGGTCAGCTACTTGATTCTCAGTACCTTTTCTATCTTTGATCTCTAACTCAAATTCTTGAAGTAAAAGCACCCAACGAATGAGTCTCGGCTTTGAATCCTTCTTAAAAACCAGATAGCGAATAGCTGCATGATCAGTGAATACTGTCACTTTCGTACCAAGCAGATAAGATCGAAATTTCTCAAAGCCAAAGACTATAGCCAAAAGCTCCTTCTCAGTAGTGGTGTAGTTCAATTGGGCCCTATTTAAAGTCTTACTCGCATAGTAGACCACATGGAAGAGATTTTTCTTGCGCTGTCCCAGAACTGCACCTACCGCATAGTCACTCGCATCACACATCATCTCGAACGGTTCTGTCCAATCTGGTGCTGTAATAACTGGTGCCGTGATCAAATTCTCCTTGAGAGTCTCGAATGCTGCCAAACATTCATCATCAAATTTGAAAGGCACGTCTTTCTCAAGCAAATTGCACAATGGCTTAGATATCTTTGAAAAGTCCTTGATGAATCGTCGATAAAAACCCGCATGACCGAGAAAACTACGGATTCCTTTCACCGAATTAGGTGGGGGAAGATTTTCAATGACTCCCACCTTGGCTTTGTCCACCTCCAGACCTTTGCTAGAGACCTTATGCCCAAGGATAATGCCTTCACGCACCATAAAATGACATTTCTCCCAATTAAGCACCAAATTAGTTTCCACGCATCTTTTGAGTACGGCGCGCAGATTATTCAAACATTCATCATATGAGTGTCCAAAGACGGAGAAGTCATCCATGAACACTTCGACGTTATTTCCAATCATGTCAGAGAATATAGCCATCATACATCTCTGAAAGGTGGCCGGGGCGCCACATAACCCAAACGAAACTCTACGAAAAGCAAATGTGCCAAATGGACAAGTGAAGGTAGTCTTTTCCTGATCCTCTGGTGCAATACAAATCTGATTATACCCGAAATAACCATCCAGAAGACAAAAATACTCATGTCCCGCCAATCTGTCAAGCATTTGATCAATGAATGGGAGAGGGAAGTGATCCTTCCTTGTGGCTTTGTTCAATTTTCTATAATCCATGCATACTCTCCATCCTGTAACTGTTCGAGTAGGGATGAGCTCATTCTTTTCATTTGCGACCACAGTGATACCTCCTTTCTTAGGTACACATTGCACGGGGCTCACCCACGAGCTGTCAGAAATAGGATAAATGATGCCTGCATCTAGCCATTTCAGAATTTCTTTCTTCACCACCTCCTTCATGATGGGATTCAGTCTTCGCTGCTGTTCCACAGTTGGCTTACTACCTTCCTCTAACAGAATTTTATGCATACAATATGAAGGACTTATCCCCTTGATGTCTGCTATGGTCCATCCTATAGCCGATTTGAATTCTCTCAAAATCCTTAAGAGCTTGTCTTCCTCACTACCTGAAAGGTCAGCTGAAATAATAACAGGTAACGTAGATGAATCACCTAAAGAAGCATACCTCAAGTGTTCAGGTAATGGTTTGAGCTCCAAGGTAGGTGCTTCCTCTATTGATGGTTTGAGCTTCCCTTCAGCATTCTTAAGGTCAGAAGTACCAAGAGATTCAAATGGTATGTCAAGCTTTCGCTTCCATGGAGAAGCGTTCAGATATTGTAATTGCTCGTTGCTATCTTCATCATCGCTGTCAAAATCACCCACTAAGGCCTTTTCCAATGCATCAGACATTAGCATGTGATCGAGTTCCGAAGTAACTGCGAAATCAATCATATCCACTTTTAAACACTCCTCATCTTCTGTAGGGAATTTCATTGCCTTGAATACATTGAAGGTCACATCCTGATCTTGGACCCGCATAGTAAGTTCCCCTTTTTGCATATCTATCAAGATACGGCCAGCAGCCAAGAAAGGCCTCCCCAAGATTATGGGAATCTTCTTATCTTCCTCAAAATCCAGAATAACAAAATCAGCAGGAAAGAAGAGCTTATCCACCTTGACGAGCACATCCTCAACTATGCCCCTTGGGTAAGTAATGGAACGGTCCGCCAATTGTAGCGACATGTATGTGGGTTTTGGATCAGGCAGATCCAGCTTTTTAAAGATCGACAACGGCATCAGATTAATGCTTGCTCCCAAATCACAAAGGCACTTGTCAAAAGTTAGATTGCCAATGGTGCAAGGAATGGTGAAGCTTCCTAGATCTTTCAATTTTGGTGGTAACTTTTGCTGCAGAACAGCGCTGCATTCTTCCGTGAGAGCAACGGTTTCAAGGTCATCCAGTTTCACCTTCCTTGAAAGAATAGTCTTCATAAACTTCGCATAACTAGGCATTTGTTCCAGCGCCTCAGCGAAAGGTATATTGATGTGAAGTTTCTTGAACACCTCCAGAAACTTCCCGAACTGTCTATCCAGCTTTTGTTGCTGCAATCTCTTAGGAAAAGGTGGTGGAGGATAGAGCTGTTTCTCCCCTGTATTAGCCTCAGGCAGAGTGTGTTCAACAGTAGTCTTCTTTGGTTCCGCCACTTTCTCCTTTTGCTTAGATTCTTCATCTCTAACTTCAGCTTCGACTTCTTTTGCCTTTTCAGCATCAGCTACTTTTCCAGACCTTAAGGTAATAGCCTTGACTTGCTCTTTAGCTTCCTTCCTGCCTGGTACTTTCGTGTCACTGGGAAGAGTGCCAGGTTGATGATTGAGCACTGCATTGGCTAATTGACCGATTTGATTTTCCAAGGTCTTGATAGAAACCGCCTGACTCTTGCACAACAGCTTAAGTTCCTCAAAATCAGCACTAGTAGGTGCAGCTGCACTTCCTTGTTGAGGATATGATTGCCTTGTAGCATACTGTTGTGGTTGCTGGAATCCAGGTGGGTTAAACTATTTACTCACTCCTTGCTGATATGGTGGCTGAATAGCATTCTGATTATTTCCCCAGCTGAAATTTGGATGATTTCTGTTGTTAGGATGATAGGTTGCTGGCACAGGCTGCTGTTGTCGCTGATAATTATTCACATACTGAACAGATTCGTTGACAAGAGAACACTATTCCGTAGCATGAGAACCTGCACAAAGCTCACAAACCATAGCTATTTGATTAACTCCATACGTAGCCAAAGAATCAACCTTCATTGATAGCGCTTGGAGCTGGGCTGCAATAGCGGTGGCTGCATCAACTTCCAGAATACCTGCGACCTTGCCTGACGTCATCCTCTGAGTTGGGTTTTGATGCTCATTTGCAGCCATCGTCTCGATAAGATTATACGCCTCAGTATAGCTTTTAGCCCATAAGGCGCCTCCAGCTGCTGCATCGAGCATGGGCCGAGATTGGGCCCCCAAACCATTATAAAAACCAGTGATTACCATCCAATCCGGCATTCCATGATGTAACACCCCCAGATCCGGGGTCGGGGATCCGGGTTGTCACGGTCTTTCTTTCCACAATATCACTTCACTTAATTAATAATAAATAACCTCATGCTGTGACCCCACACTAACACACACCACAATCCGTTATAGTCTCAGAGAGATGAAATTGAAATAAGTACAAGTCTTTGAATCCACAATTTAAAATTATTACAACCCAAAATGATTACTTGATAATTTACAGTTAATTGCCATTATCTGCCACAAGTTATAATTATACATAATTTGATTCTCAAAAGTAGATGGTCTGAACTACAATGGATCTACCTC